>NC_056706.1:140000-162500 GCF_018831695.1 Puntigrus tetrazona | reverse complement strand
CATCCGAGCAGCACATCCGGCCGTACTTCAGCCTTTCGTTCCTAATATTTAACGAGCAGTCGGATCCGAGCCCGGGCGCTTGATCTTGAAAAAAACCTTTCACGACACCTACTTAATACGACGGATTTTCCCCTCGTCTGCGGGACCTGCGTCCGATTTTTGAAAAATGGCGCAGGAAGTCCTGAAGAAGCGCGCTGCGAGCGGAGAGCCACAAGTATGCGCCGGGGATCAGGACGGATCTAAATATGGAAAGAGCACCAATAATGAAGTGCAGCTGGGCCTCGGCTCCCACGCGACGAGGCGCTATTGTTGCCGTTTTTCGTCGAGGTTTTCGTTCTGAGAAACACATCAAAACAGGCCTGGAGCCGTGCCTTCGTTAGCGTAGGGACTCGCCGGAGAAAGCGGATCTCCAGATGCTCCCATCCAGCACCGTCTGGCCTGGAGGATGAGGACATCTGTGTGGGCTTCGGTGATTAATAGAGTAAAGGTGAGGGGAGGCGACACCTTGGGCTCGCTGGATCTTAACGGTGAACACCGGCTATTCCCATCGGAGCCTCGGTGAAACCCACCGCAAAGACACACAACATCTAATGAGGGCAGGACTGGAGTCCGGGTTCAGGCTGTGAGGTAATTCTGCCGTGATCAAAACCCTCCATAGAGCTTCTACGCTGCAAACTGACACGCTGGGCCTAGAAACACCCTGCGCCCGGGCGGACCTTTCTGGACGGTGAGTGACATGAAAGGGAAAACCGTGAAGTCATTCCCGTCCCGGCGACTCTGCAGCGTGCAGTGATT
Organism: Puntigrus tetrazona; assembly: GCF_018831695.1. Lineage (NCBI taxonomy): Eukaryota > Metazoa > Chordata > Actinopteri > Cypriniformes > Cyprinidae > Puntigrus > Puntigrus tetrazona. Next base: position 161,705 of record NC_056706.1, on the reverse strand, counting down.
CACTAAAACAGATTTAAGAAGTTACAACGTAGCCGTTTCCTGCAACTATGTTACGTCCTGTTGCCGAATTCTGAGATTCGAAGAAAGGTCAATACCATTACCAAAAAAATAAATAAAATTAAATAAATAAATAAAAAATTATTTCAAAAAAATTATAAAAAAAAAAAAATTATATATATATATATATATATATATATATATATATATATATATATATATATATATATATATATATAATTTTTTTTGTATATATATATATATATATATATATATATATATATATATATATATATATATATATATAAATAAATACAAATAAAATTAAACAATATATATATATATATATATATATATATATATATATATATATATATATAGTTTTAGTAGTTTTATATATATATATATATATATATATATATATATATATATATATATTTTTTTTTTTAATGAAGAAAAATTACTTTTTGAGTTTAGTGTTAACTAATAATGCTGGTTAAAACTATTTGCCAAGGCAGCATTTTTGTCCGATTTTCATTGATTTCAAGTACGATACAATACTACAACTTAATAATAAAACTGTAGCTGTGTTCTTTAAGAATAAATAAATAATAAAATTGGCAAATGTGCTTGATTGAAATTGGAACGTTAACTGAAATTAAAAGGAAAAAAGAGTTATAAAATTATATATATATTACTATAGCAGTATCAAAAGAAAATAAACTTTAACTGATATATAGACAAAAAAATGCTTTTTAAGTCACTTATTTAACAAGGCCACAATGCAAAAAAAGTAAAAAAGTATTAAAGGGTAACAATTAGAAAGATTGACATATTCTTTGAAAATAAATAAATAAATAAATCCAACGAGAGAAATAGCAGCTCTGACAAATGCATAAAAAATATTTTACCAAAATGAAAAGGAAAAAATAGCATTCACCTCAAAGACACTAAAACGCTTGCAGCTAAAACACCTGTTGTTTTTGCAGAAACATAATGCATCGAACAGGCTATAAATATACGTCTTCTTATTGGTTTTCTATACTTGACTTCAGTGAGAAAAACCCGTGTCATTTTTTCGATCGCCTTTGGATTATTTCATCGGGAAAGCTGACATTATTTTCCCCGTCGGCTCTCCCCGAACCGACAGCTAATTTCCAGATTGGTTTGTGCGCCCAAGCACGTGTTCCTTAAAAGACAAAAACAACGAAACCGAAAGCCTGTATCTTTACCTTATCCTCCGTAAGCCACAGGAAATGGCTTTTGCGCTTCATCGGACGAGACACGGATCCCGCGGCGCAGCATCTGTTGACAAGCTCGACTCGCTTCCATTACTGGCCCGGAGCTTAACAGAGAAACCCGATCTGAGCTGGCAGAGAGTCAGGAAGCGCTTCCTGCTCCGTCCTTTCCCACAGAACAATGCGCTCTTAATTAAAGAGGCTAACGAAGACGTCAGAGCCGGCGGCCCATCGCTCAACGCTTCCCTCCATCACTTTTATATCCACACTGTAGAGATGCGCTTGTTTAAAACACTGGAGGGGAGGGATTGTGGGTAATCGGTGGCCCGCCGGGACGCGAGGGGAAGAATAGACCGGAGAGCTTTTTAGTCTTGAGTCCATTGTCAACATACATATTAATGAGGACTCGGGTCATTGGCCGAGACATCGGCATTGCCGGCTAAAAATAACCAGAGAGCGTGTGATGGGTTTGGTTTGTGGCCTTACCTGTCTCGGATTAGCGACGCTTGATAATACAGCTGTTTTTATTTTATTATTCAATTTTTTGGCCAAAAATAAATAAATGGACGAGCGTTAAATTGTGTTCAAAAAATGTTAATGCTTTATTTTCATACATATTTATGTTTATTTTATTTTTTATTTAGGTTTAGTTGATGTCTTAATGCTTAATTATGAAATTTATTTCGAAAATGTAGATTTTAAAAAGTGGCAAAAACACACAATAAAATTAAAACACATCATCATCAAAAAAAAAAAAAAAAAAAAAAAAAAAAAAAAAAATATATATATATATATATATATATATATATATATGATATATATTATAATTTTATTGTATGTTTTTTATGTATATAATATATATATATATATATATATATATATATATATATATATATATACACATATGATGTTCAATTAAGAATATTTTTAAATATATTTACATCATAAAATTTTTATATATATATATAATATATATATATATATTCATATAATATTAATAAATATATATAAAATATATATATATATATATATATATATATATATATATATATATATATATATATATATATATATATGAATCCTAAAAATAATGAGTTTAATAAGTTTTTATCAATATTATTGTCTCATTTTCAGTACAAATGTTCAGATTTAAAAAAATTGGCAAAATTAAAACACAACATATAAAAAATATAGAATAAAAACATTTAAATTTAAATCCTAAAAATAGTGCATTAGTGCAAGTTTTTTTCTATATTTTTGTCTCATTTCAGTGCAAATGTGTACAGATTCTTAAATCAATATACATCTGCAGTCTGTAAAAGATTGATGATGTTTTAATCAGCTCTTATCCCGACGGCACCCATTCACGCAATGTAAACTAGCTCCTCCTTTTCGGACGAAGCACCTCTTTAAAGCACGAGGAACGCAGCAGAACCCTGAAAGCGTGTCTTAGGGCCGATCTAGAGGAACAGCACAGCTGTGGAGAATCAGAGAAGTACAGTAGAGGCTCTGAAACAATCGGCCCAGTGTGCGTTTGTGCCCTTCAAGCTGTTTTAAAGGATGCCGCTTATCTGTTCAATAATGAGCGGATTACTGTATGCAATATGAGATCGTCCGCCGCTCAGCGGCTACTTTTGTGTGTCGACGGGAGATTTAGGACAATCTCATTACGATACTGACTGACGGATCGGACTGGACGCGCCGGGATGTCCTTACTTTGAACATCTGTCTTGTTTTCCAGCACAAATGACATTAAAAAAAAGACTTAAAAATAAAAATAAATTTTTTTTGCTTGAAGTGAGCTGTTTTGATTTTTCTGAGTCCGTTCGTTGATTTTAAATCGAATGAATTTCTCAGAAAATAAAATACTTTTTGAGTGGTTTGAATTATTTTGCACCGCATGAGAAAAGTTGAATTTATTTCAGGATTGGCCTAATTCTCATCTTTTCCCCCTGAAGACGTTGTTTTCATATGCCATATAAATATATCGTGGGCGAGTTTCTCCAGACCTGCTTAATTAATTCTGATTAATTATGCTTTATTAAAGGTCATACAAACATGTTAACAGTGTCTGATCATTTCTAGTTAAACAGTAAAAAAAAAAAAAAAAAAAAAAAAAAAAAAGTTTTTTTTTTTTAAATGTACATTAAATTATTTTATATTTTCAAAAATTATTTTCACTTATCACATATATAATTCTCATATATAATGATACTCGCAGTATCTTAGTTTTTTTTTGTACTAGTTAATTAGTTAAATACTGAACTACAACGCTAAAATATTATTTATAATTTATAATATCTCATGTTATTTGCTGTTGCTAATTATATTATATAATTTTCTAAACCATTCTGAATGAAAAATGTTAAATCCCACGCGGCACAAAATGATTTTTTGAAATTGTAAATAAAATAAAAATTGTCCAGTATAATTTTTTTTAGCTCTTTCTACTTCCGAATTCAAATTTTAATAATTACGTCACTTGTTATTGGTTTCTATTTGTGAAATTTGAGAGACAATTAAATCTGACAAACTAAATGATTTTTTAAAATCTGTAATAAGACTATTAGTGTGCATTCTACAACAACAAAACCCAAAAAATATCATAGTCTTTCTATTTAAAAATTGCACGTTTAATTCAGTGCGTTTCTTGCAGATTGTGCGTATTTTTTCATAATATGTGGCGATTTTTAGGTGAAAATTATTTCGGAGTAAATCCGAGATAAAAAAAAATGACTTTTTAAAGTTGTAAAAACTTGAGTACATTTTACAAAAACAAAAAAAAATAAATTGTCTTTCAATTTCAAAAATTAATGTTTAATTCAATGCATTCCTTGCGTGATTTCTGTGCCATTATTTGTGAAATTTAACCTCTTTGTTTAAAACAAATCCCGTAAAAACAAGAAAATGCTTTTTGTGTTTATTTTTATCATTTTTATTTATTTTTTTATCATTTTATTATTATTACTGCTGTAATTATTTTTTGTAAAATAGCCATTTCTGTGTGGAAAAGTCCGTCTTTCCGTCGGTATCCTTGCAAAATGAATTAGTTTTGAAGTAAGCTTTCATTGCCGACCCTTTCTCTGTCGAACGGCTAGATCTCCGTCTCTGCGTCTGACCTCTGACCTTTACGGGAAGCAGAAGCAAAACAGGGCAAAAGAAATATGTTATTCCGAGGTGTTTCCATGAAAAACAAGAGCTCCGGGGGTCCCGCCGTTCCTCGGGCTGAACACATAAACTCCTTCGTTGTTTTAAGATCCGATTTGTTGCTTTTGACCGCTGAGGGACTGAAACCTACGCTGCGCTCGGTAACTCGCTCCGATCGACAGAACGCACCTGCTTCGAGCTTCCCGCGGCGCCCCCCGGAGGACGGGAGATGGGCTTTTATCCTTTTATCTCACGGCTTTTCGAGTAAATCCCTAACTTTTAGTCGTCGCTGTAAACGGGCGTCACTCTGACGGATCGGTTCAAGCCCCGGCTTTCTGGAGAGCACTGCTACGTTTTAATATAATATTTCTTTACGGTTTGACAGCCAGGGTTTTTGGCCGGCTCCTGAGCCAAACTATTTCCTGTTCTGTGGAAGAAAGGAAACACGCGAGAGGTTGTAAATCTGAGCTGACGTTTCACAAAAAATACCCAGCTATCAGGAAACGCTGAACGGAATGTGAAAGTGGAATATGAAATATATATTAGAATATTAGGGCTATGTAACGTTGCGAGAAAACATTCTCGGAATGTCTTTATGAGTTTTTTTGTAACGTTTAATGTTCTAAAAATAGAAAAGAAAACATTCTTAAAATATGAAAAAAGTTATGGTTTTTTTTTTTTGTAGGCTTTAAATTAGCTGGACGTTTTAATGTTAAAATAAACATTAAAAAGAACATTCAACGTTTGTTGTTTTGCAAAAATAAAATTTGAATCTTGTAAGAAAAGTGTTTGTAACCATGTTTTATAATAGAAGAGAAAATTGACATTTTAATATTCTTAAAACATATATATATATAAAAAAATTTTTTAGTAACCTTTAAATAATGAAAACTAGACATTTAATGTTCTTAGAAATATTAAAATTAATTTTTGTAAAAATAAAGTTATTAGAATCGTAAACCTTTAAATAATAATAAAAACATTTTTTTTTCAACTTTCCATTATTACAACAATAACGGGGAGTTGAAAAGCTTTTTTTCTTTCTTTTTTATTTTTTGTTGTAATCTTGACAAGAACACTGGACATTTTATTGAAACGAATGTTAAAACTAGAATTACAGTAAAAAGTAACGGTTAAGAAACGTTCACAAGATCACAAGAGGAAAAAGGGATGTTTTAACATTCTTTAAATATTCAAAATAAACATTCAAATATTCTATAAAAATAGATAGTAAAAAATAAAATAAAATAGAAGGATATTATAAATAAATATTCCAAAAATTTTATATTTTGAGTAAATAAAAAGTTTTTTTAACGTTTAAATAAAATTCTAATCACAAAAAGAAAACAACATTTTAATGTATAAAAATTAATACTAAAAATATAATAAAATAGAGAGAAATTAAAAATAGATATATATGAGTTAAAAAAGTAGAATGTTTAAGAGACGCTTTTGTAACGCTTTAATATTCTAATCACAAGAAGAAAACAACATTTTAATGTATAAAAATTTATACTAAAAATATAATAAAATAGAGTGAAATAAAAATAGATATGAGTAAAAAAAGTATTGAAAATGTATTTTTTGTAACATTTTTTTTTTTAATTTTGTAAAAAAAAAATTTTTAATGTTCTAAGAATTCAAATATTGTAATATTTTGAGTGAAAATAAAGATAGTGGAACGGCGTAAGAAAGACTTTTGCAAGCCGTAGAGTTATGATCACAACAATAAAACATTTCAGAAACCTTTCAAAACCAAGTTCTGTGTTTTTCTAACGACTGAAGGGCTTTCAAACCAGAGAGATAAGAACAACAAAACACAAACCGCGGCGGGAACGGGCCGACGCCGTCACAAAGGTGAATTATGTTTCATAACACGATCGCTCTTGGACTCGGACGTCTGAGATGCATTCGATCCCGACTCCTGCCACAGAGACCGCTTTCGGAAAGGCATCAGATAAAAGGGCTGTGGGGAAGGAGATAGAAACGATAGCAACAAATGTAATTTTATATACTGCTGATGGATGGAGGCATGAAGGGGATGTAGAGCAGTTAATAAGCCACTAAACGCTAAGAGCTCTGGCCTCGTGAACAAACGAAAGCGTGTCTAATTGAATAATGAGGGACTCCGCAAAGAAGCAGAAAACTAAATTAAAAACAGCATATGTGGCCGTAAACCCATCACCGCTGGTTTTTATGTTCAACAAGGCGGCATTTATTCAGTCAGAAATATAGGGAGAAAATATATTCAATATAATACAATCTAAAACAACAATATTCTATCGCAATATGTTTTAAAATATTATTTATTTTCATATTATTTTCAGCATAATTGCTTGAGTATAAATCATCCTAATATGATTGTTTTAAAAAATAATAATTTATTTTAGTGTAAAAAAAAATACATTTATAGTTGAAAAGGTCAGTATTTATTTGCAAACATTTTTTGCAACTTTTTTTGATCGGTTAATTATAATTTATTTAATATATAATTTATTTAAAATGAATAATAATTTAATGCATACTTCCTTTCATGGTCAAATATACGCAAATATTAATTCATGGCTATTTTGATCTAAAATCAAATCGGTAAACCTGTGCGTGCTACCTAAATCAATCAATAAAAAAAACACATTTAATATTTAATATAGGAAAAGTCAATAAAAGTAAAAAATAAAAATACAAAGTAAAAATTATTTAGAGTAAATTTGTTGTATTTAATTTTTTTTTTCCCTAATGCATCTATTTATTTTCTTATTGCATTTATTCCTTTACTTGTTTTCTTCTTCTTACGTTATTTATTCATTCATTACTTTGCTACTTTTTTCTTTTCTGTAGCTTTGGTCGTCCGTGGAAGAGATGAATGACTAGAGTTTGCTGAAATGTTTTTTTATCCGAGGCGACCCGTCTAAAACTCAAGCTTAAGCCTCTCCTAACACTTCCTCAAGTTTTTACAGCAATCAAGCGAAAATGAAACGTCCGCATTAGAACTCATTTGTTATTATTGAACCGCTGAAATGAGTTTGTTTTTCAGCGTGGCGTGAAATGATAATAATGATAAAATGAGGGAGCGAGCCACATGTTTATCAGCTCTCTGTGCTTCTGCCAGAAAACAGCTTAAAACCGAGCCAGAGCGGCTACGAGGGAGTCTGATTAAGACAAATGCTCAAGGCCTTAATGAACAGAATTTATGAGGTGAGTTCAGCAGACGTGGCTTTAACATCACCGCGGTGACCTTTGCTTCTCTCTGTGTCTTTACTGAGAGGTTTTATCTCCGTGTGTCTCTCGCAGACGGACAAACGCTTCTCAGAAAGTCCTTATAAACACACAGAGGCTGCTCAGTCCTGAAAAACAACGGTAGAATGAATCCGAATGATTTAGAATGAATCAAAAAGATTTAGAAGGAATCAGAATGAATCAGAATGATTTAGAATGAATCTAAACGAATTAGAATGAATCTAAACGAATTAGAATGAATCAGAATGAATTAGAATGAATCAGAATGATTTAGAACAAAACAAAATGATTTAAAATGAATCAGAATGATTTAGAATGAATCAGAATGAATCAGAATGATTTAGAACGAATCAAAACGAATCAAAATTATTTAGAATGAATAAGAATGAGTCAGAATGATTTAGAATGAATCAGAATGATTTAGAATGAATCCGAGTGAATTAGAATGAATCGGAATCGATCAGATTGATTTAGAAAGAATCAAAATGAATCAGAATCAATCAGAATGATTTAGAACGAATCGGAATGAATCAGATTGATTTAGAAAGAATCAAAATGAATCAGAATCAATCAGAATGATTTAGAACGAATCTGAATGAATCAAAATTATTTAGAATGAATCAGAATGATTTAGAATGAATCAGAATCAATCAGAATGATTTAGAATAAATCAAAATGAATCAGAATGAATCAGAATGATTTAGAATCAATCAGAATCAATCAGAATGATTTAGAATAAATCAAAATGAATCAGAATGATTTAGAATCAATCAGAATGATTTAAAATGAATCGGAATGAATTAAAATGAATCGGAATCGATCAGAATGATTTAGAATGAATCCGAATGATTTAGAAAGAAACAAAATGAATCAGAATAAATCAGAATGATTTAGAACGAATCTGAATGAATCAAAATGATTTAGAATGAATCAGAAACAATCAGAATGATTTAGAATGAATCAAAATGAATCAGAATCAATCAGAATGATTTAGAACGAATCTGAATGAATCAAAATGATTTAGAATGAATCAGAAAGATTTAGAATGAATCAGAATGAATCAGAATCAATCAGAATGACTTAGAATGAATTGGAATGATTTTGAATGATTTAGAATAAATCAGAATGATTTAGAACGAATCTGAACGAATCAAAATGATGTAGAATGAATCAGAAACAATCAGAATGATTTAGAATGAATCAAAATAAATCAGAATCAATCAGAATGATTTAGAACGAATCTGAATGAATCAGAATGATTTAGAATGAATCAGAATGATTTAGAATGAATCAAAATGAATCAGAATCAATCAGAATGATTTAGAATGAATCAGAATGAATCAGCTCATTCAGAAAGACACTCATTGCCGGTCAGTGCTATTGTTTCTATCCAGCATTAGCAAAATAAAGGCACATAAATGCATTTTGCCCAAATAAAATTAAGCCTTGTTTGAGCCCTTTAATATTTTTGGCATCGTGGCATTATTTTCATGACAATTAAACAATTAAGCACGATTTTCTCCCATATTCCCATTACCTTGATGCATCCAGACGTTTTCATTTTTCATTATTCACAAAGGTCATTTTCATTAGAGTCTCAGCACTGCAATACAATGACTTTTTAATTAAACCAGCATAAATCAGCATAAGAAAAACAAGATTGGCAAATGTTGCTATTCTAATAAATGCTTTAGAATATAAATCATTTTTAACATTTATTTATAACAGTGATGAAAATGCAATAGTTAAAACATTGAATGTGTAATTAAATTAAGTATAAATTAAAGTAAACATTAATATATATATATATATATATATATATATATATATATATATATATATATATATACTTATAATTTAATTAATTAAATTACATCACAGTCACTTTTATGGAATTACATGATTACTTATCATTTACATATTTAAGTAAATAAACTTTATATACATATATACGTTTCAATAATCAATTACTGATGAGCATCTACATTTTTATGTGAATTATGACTTAATGCTTAATGCATTTAATGCTTTCAGAGATTATTACTTTGTGCAGAAACACATTAAAATGCAGAAACTTTGACCTATAATGTGTTTGTATGTGAGATTTTCAGATAAGACAGTGTTGTCATGCAAGCATGTTCATATATATATATATATATATATATATATATATATATATATATATATATATATATATATATAGATTTCCAACAATCATCTTGATTTAGTGCTGAGGCAGATTGTATTAGTTGTGTCTTCGTCTACGAGCTCCAGCTCAGATCAGCACGTCTGAGAGTTATGAAGAGCAGCTTTATGATCTGTTAATGCTTGTTAATGTGGCTTCGGCCAATTCCTCAATACACTGAGCGAGAGGACAGCCCTTTAAGACACCAAATTAGAGCTCTAATGTCCTCCTATTGATTTTCTCTCCTTTAATTTGTTTCTTATTTATAGGCAGTGCTTCTGTGAAAAACAGCCGAAGCGATACTCAGGAACACTCAGGAGTTTTTCTACATCGACAGATCCAACCCACGGACATTATAAACTTTGATTTGAAGTTGAACATTTTTTATAAGACAGGAATTTTTTTGACAGCTGAATTCCTTAAACATAAAAGATTTAATAGACCTTATTATTATTATTATTATTATTATTAGACTTTGTTTTATCCAAGTCTTGCACAAAAACAAGCAATAGAATGGTAAAAATAAATGCAAATTAATTTAAATGAAAACAAAAATAAATATATGAGCGTAGAAATATATAAACAAATAAATAAAACCAATGAACATGCCAATAAAGACCACTGTTAACAAAACTAAGATGAGCAAAAGTTCATCTGAGTTAGTAGTAAATAATGAATAATGAAAAATCTTACAAAAAGAAATATATATATATGCATACATACTGGAACAATTAGCTATTTATTATTATTATTATTATTATAAACAGAAATATGATATATATTAGATAATATATATAATAATAATAATAATAATAATTATTATTATTATTATTATTATTATTATTATTATTGTTGTTGTTGTATTTTTAGTATTATCATAAAAATTGAATAAAAATGTCATATAATAATAATAATAATAATAATAATAATAATAATTATTATTATTATTATTATTATTATTATTATTATATATATATATATATATATATATATATATATATATATATATATATATATATATATATATATATTTATCAATAGATAATAATAATAATTATTATTATTATTATTTGTATTCATTCTCATCATGAAAATTGAATAAAAATTACAGATAATAATAATAATAATATTTATATATCTATTATATCTATTTAATAATAGAGAATTATTATTATTATTATCTATTTATAAAAAACAGAGCACAGAAACAAATGACTATTTAAATTCCAGCTCAAGAGATCAACTCCCGAAGCTCATATTTAGGTAAAGCCTGACGAAGCAGTGCAGATGATTGAATGAGCGAGTTTATTTCAACAGACCGTTTTATATTCTTATCAGAAAACACCAGCGTCCCGTATTAAGTACGATTCGGCGGCAGGCTTGAAGTCCGCAGGCATCCGGTCGGATAAATGTGTTTATATTGTGCTGTAAACACACATCTGTGTGATTGAAAATGTTTAGTGCACACTTTACGAGGAGCACCTTGTTCTGAAAACAGATGCCCTTCGTGTGTGTGAACGCTGAGAGATGTTAGGAAACACAGAACCAGCCGACTAATTCAGGTTAGGAAAAAAAAACTGTGGAAACGTCATTTAAGCCATTTTATAATGCTATTATATAATTATATTTTATGGTCATATTTTACTGCCTTCTACTAAAATTACGTTCATTTATTTTAGCAGTTTATTTCTCATATTCAACTAATTTTTCCTTCTCATTATTACAATGTTATGTAAACGTAACAAATATATTTAAAATTCGACATTTATTCAAACAACATGCTGCTAACTTCATTTTCGCCTAAAATAAAAACACATTGTCGCGATTTTCTGGAGGTTAAACAAACGCTCTAAAATTATTTACCCAAAATGTAACATTGCTTGAACATTTATTTTTCTCTATTAATATTTCTCTAAGAATATTTATAACGCTAATAAAGCCTGCAAAAACGTTTCTTACAACATTCTACTAACTTTATTTAAATGCTTTTAGCATTTTGTTTTCTCTAATATTTTCTTCTTTTATGTAATGTTAGAAAAAAAAATCTATTTTACGATATTGTACGAATATTATTTATTATTATTATTTTTATAAATAGCATGAGAAGAAAACTGGACATTTCAAAATTCTTAAAGTTTGATAAAAATTCATACAGTATCGTAAAATTATTATTTTTTTTTTCTAACATTACGTACAACAAGAAAATATTAGAGAAAAAAAATGCTAAAGGCATGCTACATTTTTGGGAATTTTTTTTTTTAATAAAGCCTACAAAAACGTCTCAGGTTACAAATGTAACCATGGTTCCTCTAGGGAACGAGACGCTGCGTCACAAACGCTTTGGGAACGCCTTCAGCGTGAGCCGCTCTGAACCACGTGTGAAATCTGTCCAATGGAGGGGAGCGACGTCATGGACGAGATGACGTCACCGACCAGGAAGTATAAAGTCACGCTCTGCGAGGCCGGCACCAGCCTCTGTAGTGAAGTAAGCGCCGGCAGGGGTGCGAGAAGTATGGCATCGGGACGCAGCGTCTCGTTCCCTAGAGGAACCATGGTTACATTTGTAACCTGAGACGTTCCTCTTCAGGAACTCGAGCTGCGTCACAAACGCTTTGGGAACGAGATGCCCACGCCGCCATAGTTCCAAGGCCCTGCCTGAAAAGGGGGTCCTCAGACCACCCATCAGGATAAGACAGAGGAGCCAGGGGCTGCCCTCATGTCTAGATTGTAAAAACGGGAAAAAGTGGAGGGCGTGGACCACCCCGCAGCGTTGCAGATGTCCCCGAGGGGCACACCGCTAAGATAGGCCTTGGAGGCCGCCATACCCATAGTTGAGTGCGCTCTGACCCCGAGAGGGCATGGGAGTGCAGAGGCCTCATAGGCCAGGTGGACAGCCTCAACTATCCACCTGCTAATAGTCTGCTTAGCATCAGCGCCACCCCTATTTGTCGGACCAAAGCAGATGAGTAAGTGGTCCGACCTCAGCACAGACGCAGTTCTGCGCACATAAGTGTCCAGTGCTCGCAGTTGGACTTTTGCTGGTCTGGGTCCTGGAAGGGGGGAGGACAGAAGGCCTGCAGTACGATCGGTTGCGGTATAACAGAGGGCACTTTAGGTGTATAACCCACTCGTGGGTATACAAAAGCCTTGGCCATGCCTGGGGCAAAGTCCAAGTAAGTAGGGGCCACTGAGAGGGCCTGCAGATCTCCCACCCTCCGAAGAGAGGTGATGGCGAGGAGAAATGCTGTCTTATAAGATAAGATAGGTAAGGGAACTTCTTCGAGGGGCTCGAAGGGTGCCTTACATAGAGCCTCTAACACCACAACCAATGCTCTGAATGAGCTAATATCAACCAATCGTCGATATAATTGAGTATGCAGATGCCCTGGAGTCTCAGTGGAGCCAGAGCTGCGTCCATACACTTCGTAAATGTGCGGGGTGAGAGTGCTAGGCCGAACGGAACTACTCGATATTGCTATGCTACGCCCCCGAAAGCAAACCTCAGAAACTTCCTGTGTTGAGAAAGGATGGATATATGGAAGTATGCGTCTTTCAGATCTATGTTGACAAACCAGTCCTCGGATCTGATTTGAGTCACCACATGCTTGATGGTAAGCATTTTGAACTTCAGTCTGTTGACTGAGCGGTTCAAGACCCTCAGATCTATGATGGGATGCAACCCCCCATCCTTTTTCGGAACAATGAAATAGCGGCTGTAACCCAGATTCCACAGCATGAGGAGGGACCACCTCGATGGCCTCCGTCCTGAGCAGGGATTCTACTTCCTGTTCCATCACCAGAGCCTGTTGGGGGCCGACTACTGTCGGTGTGACTCCCCTGAATGTCGGTGGTGGAAAACCGAACTGAATTCGATAGCCTTTCTCTATCGTTTGCATGACCCATTGAGATACATTTGGCAGAAGTTTCCACGCTGCTAAATAATCTACTAAGGGAATCAGCCTCTCGAGGCTGACCTCTGGTGTGTGAGATACAGGTAACTCGGTGGCCTGAAGCGGCTGACTGGCAGGCAGACGCCGGGCTAGCTGTAAACGGAACCCCCGCAGGGGTGGCGCGTTCCCTGGCCGTGACGCACCCTCGGGTGAATCCGGCTGGGGAGACGTGCTGGAAGGCTCCGCACTCTGGCACGAGGGCAGAGAGGAGGAACGGGTGCTGACTGACAAGGCATAACCTGATCCTCCCCAGAAGGGGCAGCCCTCAGAAGCCCTGGGCCACTCACATCAGGGCTTCTTGGCCGAAGACTTCCTGTCCAGAAAGACCCTCAGATCTTTGGACCTGGAAGTCCCCTGTTTCTGCGCTCGCCTGTACGAGGAGCTGGCACGCGGTGGGGGCATCTCTCGTCCCGATGCCCCCTGAGATCGACGCGGGAGGAAATTTTTGAAAGCCGCCGCCTGTTTACGGGCCTCCTGGTACCTGCCGACGACCTCGTTGACAGAGTCGCCGAACAGGCCAGAAGGCTGCAGGGGGGCGTCCAATAGGCAGAGGGCGTCCACAGCGGGGGCGGTCTCCTTCGTGACGCGGAGGCAGAGGTCAGCGGTCCGACGTAGTTCTGCAATATCATCGGAGCCGACCCCCTCTCCCTCATCGACCTCTTTCAGCAGGTCGGCTTCATATGCCTGCAGCACCGCCATAGTGTGCATGCAAGATCCAGCCAGACCCGCTGCCGCGTACCCCTTAGCCACCAAAGCCGACGTTGTTCTAAGCGGCTTTGATGGTAAGGTCGGAGCCTTCAAAGACAATGCTGCACCGGGGGACAGATAGGTGGCGAGAGACTGTTCCACCCGGGGCATCGCCTTATAGCCGTACTCCGCGACTCCTGCCACATTTCCATAATAACAAACAGCAGTGGGGGAGAAAACACGAGCGGAGTACGGCCTTCCCCAGGACCTCGACAGCTCACTGTGGAGGTCTGGGAAAAACGGAAGGCTCGGTCTTAGAGGTGGCTGCTTTGCTCCTCATAAGAGAGGAGCTAAGAGCTCCTCATACTGGGGCGTGTACAGTGGTTGAGTCAACATCGACCTCCTCGGAGGAAGAGTGAGCGCGGGTGGACGTCTCCCCCGTGGCCGAAGAAGGATACACGGGATCGAAGGCCCGATCTGGCGGATTCCGACGGAGAAAAGGACGAGCCCGTCTGCATCTCCTCCGCCAGATCAAGTTGCGATCCCCAGATGTGCGTTCGCCGCTCCGCCTTGGCGGCAGCGGGTCCCGAACCCCTGGGAACGCTGGTGAAGGCTCCCTCCTCAAAGAGAGCCCTTCGGGAGCGGAGTGTTCGAAGCAGTAGCTGCAAACAATGCAGGCAAACAGTCCCCTCGAGGGCTGCCGCCGCATGCTCCGCTCGTGTTTTTTCTTAGACTTTCTTTTAAGCCCCTCATTATCAGCCATGTCTATCAGTTGAAATATTTAAACTGGACAGACAAACGATAAATCGACAGACAATTCACAAAGAGCACTTACTGAACAGCAGACAGCTGGTGCCGGCCTCGCAGAGCTTGACTTTATACTTCCTGGTCGGTGACGTCATCTCGTCCATGACGTCGCTCCCCTCCATTGGACAGATTTCACACGTGGTTCAGAGCGGCTCGCGCTTGTGACGCAGCTCGAGTTCCTGAAGAGGAATAGAAAAAAACAGTTTTATGATATTGTACTAACTTACAATATTGTACAGTACAATATTGAGAGACATTTAGGGATCATCATACGACCCTTTTAATAGTAACAAGAGCGCTCCATAGACTTCAGTCAGCGTTACGAGAAGATTTCTCTGGTGTGTGTGTGTTAGATAGCCGCTGAAAACGAACACATGTGCTCTCAGAAGGTCAGAAGGTCGCGGTGGACGGAAAGCACGTCACGTGTAGAATAACATCAGTCCCGGATGCCTGAAACCTCACATCACGCTCTGAAGCGAGGGACGTGAGGGACGTGTTCGGGCAGGCTGAGAGGCACCATGTGGCCTGCTGTAGGTGTTTAGACGACTGGAAGCAGGAGAGACGAGGAGGTGACGGGTTCAGTACGGCCTTCGTTTCCTCTGCTGCTGCGCGGAAAGACTCCTCCAGGACTTTCAGGAAGTTCAGAGGTCTGACTTCAAATAAAACTATAATAACTAAGTAACAAATATATACACACACACACACCTACAACACTTAATAATTAAATATTTTACTAGCTTAATATGTATATATATATATATATATATATATATATATATATATATATATATATATATATATATATATATATATATAAAATAAAAATAAAAATGCTACTAATAAATGTAATTGATTTTCAAATTTTATATATATATATATATATATATATATATATATATATATATATATATATATATATATATATATATATAGTGCAGTTATTGTGACTAAGTAAAAATAAAAAAATACAAAAAAAGCAGCTACCACAATAAAAGAAAAAAATGTTAATAATAATAATAATAGACAGTGAGAAACATAAAAACGTGATTTTTGCACATTTACAAAAAATCTGTTTTTGCAAACAAACTGGTATTGCATTAAATTGCACTAAAAATATAAACAAATTATAAAAATGCTACTATAAAAATATAATAAAACTATTTATATATACCATAATTATATAAAAACTAAATTGATAATAATAGACAGTAAGAAACATAAAATGTCATTTTTGCACATTTTATATATTTTATATACTATTTTATTAACATTTTATATATTATTATAAAATATATATATATATATATATATATATATATATATATATATATATATATATATACTATAAAAAATAGTAACTACTTATATATACAATAATTATATGAATTAAGACACTGTTTTTCATATAGCACTTTTTACAGTACAGATTGACTTTGTGAAGCAGATGCATATCAAACCTACATGCATTTCACAGATGAATAGAAAGACCGGATGAACGGTGTTTAGAAGTGCTTTGCAGCATCATAAATGCCTCTTCTGATTGGTTTAAAGCGCTCTTTCTTAACAAACACGAAGACACGAAGAATGTTTTCGCATCAACCGGATGCATTTGGTGACATTTTCCCGGAGAAGAACGTGGACGCAGGCCTGCAGCTTTCGCCCGGCCCTCCGTGACCCAGACGCCGGCAGTGCTGACGCTTTCATCTGCGTCCCGCTGCGGCCGGCGTCTGCCCGCAAAACAGCCTCCAGACTCGGAGAGCTTAGCACAGCGTGACGCTTCAGATACAAGCAGCACTTTCTGAAGGAGCGAGGAGCAATACACGTCAATACACCCCTGCATATTCCTCGCGCCGTGCTCACCTTCACGCGACCTTCAGGGATTTTTAACAATAAGACAAAAAAATGTTGTTTATGCATCATTATTATTTGATACATATTTGGGACGTTCTCATGATGCTATTTTTAACGTGTCATGATGTTATTTATACTCCATAAATATTCTAAGAAGCGTTATTGCGCGTTTATAACAGCTTCATAATCATTTAATATTAAATATTAAAATAAATGTTCAAAAAATATTTTTGTTTAGGTGTTTATTTTTAATTTAAACCCTTAAATTTTGCTACAAGAAAATAAAAGTTCAACTACTATTATTTAATGTGGTTAGGTTAAAAAAACAGTTTAAGGTTTTTTGTAAGCTTTAAATAACATTTTGATCATGACAAGAAAACTAGAGCATGCTGTTCTCGTTTATAGATAAATGTTGCATAGTGCAATCTTTATATTAAAGTTATGCAAACGCACAGTAAAAATAGGTTTTGCAGGAAAATACCATTTTAGACTTTCTAATTTTACATTTAATTGAAGTTCAAGACATTAATAGTAATATTCTGAAATATGTGTCCAAAAATCATCAGGATATTAAGTAAAAATCATGTTGGATTAATATATTACATGCATTACAGCTACCATAATAAAAAAACGTGATTTTTGAAAAAAAAAAAAAAAAAATAGAAAATAGAAAATAGAAATGTTTTTATTGCAATAAAAGTCTAAAAATATAATACAAATATAAAAATACTATATATATATTTATAATTTATATATATGCATCATATAATATATAATATGCATCGGTAATAAATTAATTTGGACAATTTATTTATCCATTTATAAATGTCAATTAAAAAAACAATTACAAATAACTTTTCTATTTGAATCTATGTTAGTGTCACGTATGAAGGGTCTGAGGCGTGCGGATCCATGTGCAGGCTTTTATTAAATGAAGGCATGGTCAAAACAGGCAGGCGTCAAACAGGGCGAACAGGAATATCAGAGGCAAGACAATAGCAAAATCCAGAGACAGGCGGTGGTCAGGTCAGGCAGCAAACAATCACGGAATCAGAAGACAGGCAGGGTCAAAACCAGATAAACCAGAGACAATAATCCACGGGCGATCTAACAACGAAACAGGCGAAACAATGCAACCTGCAGTTGAGTGGCTTGCTGCAGTATTTATAGTCCTCTGACAGGAAGTAGCAGCAGAGGGAGGATCGCAGATCACCCAGAGGTAAGAGCTCCCTCTGCTGGCTTGGTGACATAGCCCCCTCCTAGGAGAGCGACTCCTGGCGCTCCACAAAACAAACAAAACAAAACATAACTGGGAGCTTGGGAGGGGGTTCCGGGAGGAGTCAGCAAGCTGAGACCAGGAGGAAGAGACGGGTGGGAGGAGCCAGGGAGAAGACGGAGGAGTAAGGAGCGGGAGGCGACACAGAGCCCAGCCATGATGGTCAGTGGTGGAGCCGACGGAGGGAGGAGCCATAGAGAGGGAACGGTCATCAACCCCATGGAGCCGACCCGGCGGCGGTGGAGCAGGTGGTCGAGGAGACTGAGGCGAAGGCGGAGAGCAGAAGAGCCAGGGTGATGCAGAGGCGCTGGAGGTCCCAGGCGACACCGCAGGCTTTGGCGACTGATGCGGAGACGGGGACGAGAAGGACGCGGCGGAGCCAGAGCGACAGAGGACTGAGGTAGAGCCGGGGGAAGGAGGAGCCTGACCTGACAGAGCCGGAGGGACGGAGGGACGAGGCGGCTGGAGAGAGGAATCCTGAGGCGACGGATGGTCGACGACCGACCAGGGCGTAGCCGGAGAGACGATGGAGCCTGGTGAAGCTGGTGGATTGACGGAGCACGGTGGAGAGGAGGGAGCTAGAGCCTAAGGGAAGCCGACGGGTCTGGCCGAGCTGGAGTCCGGGGCTCGGAGGCGGACGATGAAGCGAGGATCCTTCACCCACGGCGCGGCAATGGAGACTGGCAGACCCGTGGCGAGCTCCAGGTGGAGGGCAGAGGATGAGTGCAGGGGCTTCTGGGATCCATCGTCGACGTGTGGTAAGGGTGGGAGGGTGGGTTAACTTGAGGAGGCGCCGCGGCGCCGGCACTGGACGGGGCGCACGAGCGCGCGAGCACTGGACGGGCGCACGCCGGCGCCGGGCACTGGACGGGGCGCCGAGGCGCGGGCACTGGGCGGGGCGCACGAGCGCTGGCACTGGGCGGGCGCGCACGAGCGCGCCGGGCACTGGAGGCTTGCAGCACGAGGCGCGGGCACTGGAGGCTTGGCACGCAGGCGCGGGCACTGGAGGCTTGGCACGCAGGCGCTGGCACTGGAGGCTTGGCACGAGGCGCCGGCACTGGAGGCTTGGCACGAGGCGCGGGCACTGGAGGCTTGGCACGAGGCGCGGCACTGGAGGCTTGGCACGAGGCACGGGCACTGGAGGCTTTGCACGGCAGGCGGCCATGTTGGAAAGCGGCGCAGGGCAGGCGGCCATGTTGGAAGCGGCTCTGGGCAGGCGGCGACCATCTTGGGAAGCGGCTCTGGGCAGGCGGCGACCATCTTGGGAAGCGGCTCTGGGCAGGCGGCGACCATCTTGGGAAGCGGCTCTGGGCAGGCGGCGACCATCTTGGGAAGCGGCTCTGGGCAGGCGGCGCCATCTTGGGAAGCGGCTCTGGGCAGGCGGCGGCCATCTTGGGAAGCGGCTCTGGGCAGGCGGCGGCCATCTTGGGAAGCGGCTCTGGGCAGGCGGCGGCCATCTTGGGAAGCGGCTCTGGGCAGGCGGCAGCCATCTTGGGAAGCTCTGGGCAGGCGGCAGCCATCTTGGGAAGCGGCTCTGGGCAGCGGCATCTTGGGAAGCGGCTCTGGGCAGGCGGCAGCCATCTTGGGAAGCGGCTCTGGGCAGGCGGCAGCCATCTTGGGAGAAGCGGCTCTGGGCAGGCGCAGCCATCTTGGGAAGCGGCTCTGGGCAGGCGGCAGCCATCTTGGGAAGCGGCTCTGGGCAGGCGGCAGCCATCTTGGGAAGCGGCTCTGGGCAGGCGGCAGCCATCTTGGGAAGCGGCTCTGGGCAGGCGGCAGCCATCTTGGGAAGCGGCTCTGGGCAGGCGGCAGCCATCTTGGGAAGCGGCTCTGGGCAGGCGGCAGCCATCTTGGGAAGCGGCTCTGGGCAGGCGGCAGCCATCTTGGGAAGCGGCTCTGGGCAGGCGGCAGCCATCTTGGGAAGCGGCTCTGGGCAGGCGGCAGCCATCTTGGGAAGCGGCTCTGGGCAGGCGGCAGCCATCTTGGGAAGCGGCTCTGGGCAGGCGGGACCATCTTGGCGGCAGCGGCATCTTGGGAAGCGGCGCTGGGCAGGCGGCGGCCATCTTGGGAAGCGGCGCTGGGCAGGCGGCGCCATCTTGGGCAGCAGCTTGGGAAGGCGGCCATCTTGGGCAGCGGCTCTGGGAAGGCGGCCATCTTGGGCAGCGGCTCTGGGAAGAAGGCGGCCATCTTGGGCAGCGGCTCTGGGAAGAAGGCGCCATCTTGGGCAGCGGCTCTGGGAAGAAGGCGGCCATCTTGGGCAGCGGCTCGGGAAAGGCAGCCATTACTGGATTTGATGCGGTGTCCTTTTCCTCCTCAACACCCAACGTGAAAGCTGACCCCACAGTCACTAAACCGAACTCAATAAACTGAGCAAGTGACTCACGTGGACCCTCACGAACAAGTTTAGATTTGAGCGGCTGATGTACTCCCTCATGATACAACTCAATCAATAAACAGTCGGGTATGTCAGAGAGGTAAGCCATGTCCAAAAACTCTTGAGTATAATCCTCAATCGATCGGGTACCTTGCTTGAGGGCCAATAAACGTCTAGCGAGGGTCCTACCTGGCCATGGATCAGGTGAAAAGCCGCTGGATCCTGGTGCGAGGTTGCATTCTGTCACGAATGAACGGGGGTCTGAGGCGTGCGGATCCATGTGCAGGCTTTTATTAAATGAAGGCATGGTCAAAACAGGCAGGCGTCAAACAGGGGCGAACAGGAATATCAGAGGCAAGACAATAGCAAAATCCAGAGACAGGCGTGTGGTCAGGTCAGGCAGCAAACAATCACGGAATCAGAAGACAGGCAGGGTCAAAACCAGATAAACCAGAGACAATAATCCACGGGCGATCTAACAACGAAACAGGCGAAACAATGCAACCTGCAGTTGAGTGGCTTGCTGCAGTATTTATAGTCCTCTGACAGGAAGTAGCAGCAGAGGGAGTGATCGCAGATCACCCAGAGGTAAGAGCTCCTCTGCTGGCTTGGTGACAGTTAGAACATTAAAAATAAACTTTCAGATAACAATATATTTTGGGGTTAAAACAGTCATATAGTCGCCTAAAGCGGCAAAAAAAGACTTTTTAACGCTATTAAAATAAGAAACATTTTTGCAACCTTTTAATAACGTTCTAAGCATAACAAATGAACATTTCAGCGTCTTAAAAACTGCATTCCCGCGGCGTTTTCATAACCTTCATTCGTCACCTGGGAAATGCCCCATAAGCCTCCCCTCTGAACGAAGGCAAAGAGCTGTTAAACGTTTTTATGCACGGAATAAATCAAAAACAAATCAAAGAGTTCAGCGAGTAACGTGCCTCGCGACACGCCGCTTC
>NC_056706.1:122500-137500 GCF_018831695.1 Puntigrus tetrazona | reverse complement strand
TTCTGGAGAGAACAAAGCTTTTATTTGGCATTTCGTGCGGCTTCGGGCCACGCGTTATTGCAGCGTTTGGTTTTCTCGTTATCGCAACTTAATTTTCCCGTGTTCTTGACATTGCAAGAGTTTTCTAGCGATTTCGAACATAGCAATGATTGTTTGATTTTTAAAACTCAATGCATGGTTAGTCCACCGCTGACTTGGTAACGAACACAAAACAAACTCCAAGACCAAAATCAATGTACATATTTTTTGTCATTCATACACAAGTACAGACAAGCCTGCAATGCGTTTAATTCTACGTGAAGCATAGAATAGCCATAGAATACCATATAGACAACGTATAACGTGGCTTGATGCGTTAAGACGTATAGAAATACTGGCGAGGAAGACATACTGTAAAAAAAAACGTTTCCAGAATTCAAACGTTAAAAATACGGTAACAACAATTTCGTTTTTACAGTAAAATCTACAGTTAAATACCGTATTTTCACTAACTGATGTAACGATTACACACCTACCTATTAAAGTAGGAAATCTGTTTTGTAAATACACTGATAGCCACCAAAGCTTTTAAATATGAAAATATAGAGAAGGTGCTCGGTGTCATTCACACAAGCACTAAACACCGTCACGGTGAGAAAATATGCATATAAATATGCAATAAAATTAATTTAACAATAATACATGTAACAGACAACCTAATACATATAACTGATGAGAAAAATTAGATTCAAAGTTAATTTGAAATGCAATGCAAGGAATATCAGTGTGTTTTTTCCCTGTAAATTTTACAGGAATTTACAGGAATTTTTAC
The DNA here is from genome assembly GCF_018831695.1 of Puntigrus tetrazona. Lineage (NCBI taxonomy): Eukaryota > Metazoa > Chordata > Actinopteri > Cypriniformes > Cyprinidae > Puntigrus > Puntigrus tetrazona. The sequence continues at coordinate 136,689 of NC_056706.1, read as the reverse complement.
CGTTTTTTTTTACAGTGTATATTTGGGATCGAAATATTAATATTTTATTTGCATGCATCATACATTTTTGCTTATTTCAGTTAATGCCGTAAAACTAGCAAGCTAGTTGCGTTGCACAAACATGACTGCAGATGCGAAAAGAAGAGCAAAACAATTCAGTCGACCGAGTCGTTTACACCGGAACTGAAACAAACTCGAAACTCGTGGCTCTGATCATTCGATTCAAGTGATTCACTAGCAAAGAAAACCCCAAAACATCCATTCATTTTCCAGTTTCAGCATTGCTCATAATGATTTTAAAAAGCAAAGATGAATCTGAGCTTTTCGAAACGTTGAAGTTTCGAAGTGCTCCATTCGAATCGCCTTTCACGAATCATTTGATTCAGAGCGATCGGCGCACCAATCCTGGTACAAAATGATAGGTTCGTGAATAATTATTTCAATTGTAAATTAGGTGCAGGATCGCAAATGATTTAATTCATATAGGTACTCCAGAGCATAAAGCGAAAAATATCAAAATATCAAGGCTGTACAATTAAAAAATAAAGAAAGGAAAACAAAAAGGAAGTAAATACTTTTTAACTTTTTTTTTTGTAGTAAAACCACGGTTCATTTTCGTAGATGACGTTGCCAGGGTAACAAAAGAATAAATAAAAGCACATATATACAGATAAAAAAGCGAGATTTAGAGGCAGATCTAAGATTTATCCAGCAGGAAACACAGATTAATCCATATATTCTCTAAAGGTATCTAAAACGGGAGGAAAAGCCACTTGCAAAATGAATCAGATGAACCATCCATTTCTCCGTTAATCGTTCATTGCCAAAAAAAGTGAACGACTTCACATATTATGCATTATTATCCAATGAGCAAGCTTAAATAGATCTCTCTTTATGGATATGTTGGCTACCGTAGCTTTATATGAACACATCTACCCACAGACATCTGTGGCTGAAGAGGTCATTGCTGTCACTTGAACTGCTTTGAGATGTTTCAGTTATGGACAAGCAACTTTGGGAGAGCCATTTAGAAAAAAAAAGAAAGCACCATTTCCGAATGCAGCGGGATTAATGGCCGCAGCCTCCAGCATCCGTTCACACGAGCCGTAATGAGAGTCCTGGAGCCTGTAATCAGGACTGATGCCTTCAGCTGCGAGCATCCCATTCAACTCATCAATATCCTGGAGAATTTCCTATCGGGTTCCTCAGAGTCCAGCATCGGGTTTCCGCCGAAATCTAGTTTATGCGTCCAGAGAGGACGTGAAACGCCAGGAATATGACCCACATTTATCACGAGGAAGGATTTAGGGAAATTAAGAATGCGATGTTCGGGCTTCTTCGGCAAATGGGCCTGTAGGATATCTGATCCCGCGATATCCATCGCTGGAGATGACGAGATGTTTGGGAGAGTCCTGCACATCATCATCATCATCATCATCATCATCATCATCATGGAGATTTCACTCAGGAGAACCAAGAAAACTCGTATCTGGTAACCGAATGAAGACCGATCGCCGCGCGCGTGTCAAACTTAATTTCATTTATTGCCATTTCCTCCAGCCGCGCAACACGCGCGATGCGTTTGGATCGTCGTCGTCGCCGAGCAGAAACCGTATCGGCCGCCCGCTGCATTCGGGGGGAGAAAGAAAAACCCAGGACGAATGAAAGGTGATTCTTCACCGGACTGCAGAGATAAGAAAAGCCAATAAGAGCCGGGGCTCCTGAATGGCCCCCCGGTGACATGTGCGGCTCACGGGGTTTGGTTGGTGGAGTTCGTGATTGACGTCCACTATTCGGCTCCAGGGAAGAAGAGACGAGTATAAAGATATCCTGTTTAGCCTTCAGCAGCCACAATATCTACCTCAACGAGACACATGTGCTGCGGACGTCTGACTGGGTGTCACACACACACACACACACACACACACACACACACACACACTCTTATGAGGTCTCTCCATAGGCAGGGTAACGGTTTTTATGCAGTACAGACCGTATGTGTTATTGTACTACACCTAAACCTACCCCTTACAGGAAGCTATTGGCAATTTTAGATTTTCAAAGAATTTAATTCTGTATGTCTTATAAGCTTGGCCTAAAAAATGTCAAAATTTACTGGTATTCCTGTCCTTGTGGGGACATTTAAAAGGAACGTAAAGCGTATGATAAGCACATTTATTATGTTTTTAAGCATAATACCTCTGTCATACCCATGTCATTTAATACCCATAAACCACAAAAACCAGCACATGCACACACACACACACACACACACACACACACACACACACACACGCACACACAACACACACACACAGACACACACACACACACACACACATGCGCGCACACAAAGCATTTATATCACTATTCAGAATCAAACTGAGACGTTCATCAACTGGATGCCAAATTGCAATTTGAATTTAAAGTTATGTAGAATTGAAGTGAACTGGAATTCATAGAACTTCATATAATATCTGTCTGTTATCTGGAAGTGTTTAAAAGCTTTATAAGCCTCAGAAACAGACAGAATAATAGATACTGTAAAACGAGCATTTAAAATTAATTAAATATTATTTATTTATTTATTTTTATTAATTATATATATATATATATATATATATATATATATATATATATATATATATATATATATATATATATATACACACACATTTTTTTATTTTTAAATTAATTTTAAATAATTTTTTTGCCAGCATAGAATAGTGACTTAGCTGTTTGAAGCATCACGGTCCAGCATCAAAGCATTTAAAGATGCCTGATATCATCACAGTACACGGCCGAGAAGCATAACGACGCGGTCATTTCGAAGCGCGAAGGGTCAAGCAAAGCAAGATCTCTCCCAGACTTCTCGAGACGCGCTGAGAGCGCGCCCAGCGGCCCGTGACCAAAATCATTTAAACGCTCTGTTTTTTTTTTTTTTTTTGCTAATGGCCTCCCAGCGGAGCGGTGCGCCTGGGACGTTTCTGATAGCTCCATCGAGGCGGAGGGGCCAAATCGCTTTTTGGAAGCGCTCCTGTCAGTCTCTCTAACCCGAGTCCACGTCGAGCGTCAGTCTGCGGGAATGACTGTCATTCTCTCTGAACAAAATGGAATTTGGCCGAGCGGCTGCGCGGATCCGTCTCAGCGAGGTACTTTAATGTTACAGCGAAATGTCACAGAAATCATCATCAGCCATCGTCTCGAGAGAGAGAGAGAGATGTCTGAGAGCGACCTGGCCAGACTCCAATATCTCCATCCAACTCCCTCATCTTTATAATGTCATACATTTCACTGGAAAACAACATTGTCACAGAAGCCGGCATCACTCATGTGGACCGAGAGCCAAGTCTCCCCATTAACCCGAGTCCTTCACGTCCCCAGACGAGCGGCGGTAGTTCATTTTTCCTGCACCACAAGGGTAAGTACACCGCTTCAATTGACCCGGCAGCGCGCACGCGCGTCTTCATCTTACCTCGCTGAGATTGGCCTCTTTCTGAGAGACGAGGGAGAGCAAGAACGGCTCATCTCTCCGTGTAATGTCGGCCCTCGAGAGCGAGGAGGGGACGAGAGGCGGCGCGCGGACCGGAGGATCACCGGACGACAAAACGATTATTCTATAGAAACATTTGCAAACGAGTTATTTTTCTGAACGCGTCCTCCAAATGGTCGAAGCATCCGTGTTTAAAGCAATGCAAAAACACCTTTCCAAGCTGGAACGCAAAACTTGGGTATACTTATAGCAATAGACAAAAATACATCGTATTGGGTGAAAATTATTGATTTTTTTTTTTACGCCCAAATAATTAGGATATTTAGTAAAATTCGTGTTTTTGAGATATTTTGTGAATTTCCTAATGTAACTTTATCTTTGATTAGTAACATGCATTGCTAAGAACTTCATTTGGACGTTAAAGGTGATTTTCTCAATATTTAGATTTTTTTTTTTAATTCTATAAAATAGTTGTATCTCAGGCAAATATCGTCCGATCGTAACAGATCAGACATCAATGGAAAGACGATTCATTCAGATTAGCTTTAGAATGATGTATAAATCTCAATTTTATGATACAATATAAAATTAAACAATATAAAATGTACATTTTTGAAAACATTATGAAATTGACATGTTAAATGTTTTTTGAAAGTTCTGAAATGTGTTGCAACATTTAAAAATGCTAGACGGCCTTCCAAATAAAGCTGATTTTTTTTTTTTTTTAGATTATGCAAATATTAATGAAAAATTTTATTTAAAAATTTTGCAAATATCAAACATCTGACTTTTGCACAAACACAAAATCTCCAAACATTTTTAAACATATTGCAACGTTTAAAAACCTTTTGTTTTCTTTGATTGTGAGCAAAAAACATTATTAAGGACCATTTGACTCTCTTTTTAAATTACTACAAGAATGCAAGAATTACATTTTATTCGGTGTTTTTAAAAATTATTAATTTTTTTTGCAAACATTATGGTAATGGTAGCTTTCTGAATGTTAACGTAAAAAAAAATAAACAAATTGTCCTTTTGTTTTTTGTTTTTTTTGCATAGCCTTACAAATCCAAAACATTAAATGAACGTTCTATTAACGTCACTGAAAGAACGTTTGTTATAACATTCTAAGAACGTTTCCTGCTCAGCTGAGATCTGTTTGCATTTATTTGGCTCTCCGTGCATCAAACGGACGTTCTTCTAATGTTTTCTTTTTCATTAAAACTATATTATTAGCATAACAATCCATTTTTTTTATGTCTCTCTTGCTTTAATGACAGCAGCGCGTTCTTCAAACATCACACTTCTGTTTGCAGCCCAAAGAAAACAATAACGCATTAAACTGTACGCTGGCCAACGCACACAGCAGATTCTGGAAAAACCATTCCAGGCCATCTGTGACGTTCGTAATTAGTTCCAAAGCGGAAGTGAATGCAATAGAAATACAGCGAAGCGATGGCAGCGGCGACGAGCCCCTTCTCGGCGTGAATCATCTCCGATCAGAGTTCGCATCCGAGTCAAAAGGAATGATTCATGCGATAGCTCAGAGACGAATCGGTGAACGTTTAATGATTCGTGCGCTCGGTGTAAATAAGGTCTGGGCGTCTCCATCTCTGTCAGACTCGTCTCTGCCGCGCCCGTCATTACACCCGAATCAAGCGGCGTGATTCATGAGTCTGCCAGAGCCTCTGCACACACACATACATTACAGATCTGCTATTTACTGTCAGGATCGGAGTAAATCAACCGGGAGCTCATCAAGACCTTTCTGTTTTGTTTCAGATGATAAGAGCCTCGATGGAGCGATATATTCTACCGCCCGAGGGTCATAAGGTCACGGTCTAGAGACGTTTTATCAATAAAGTATGCATTAAATTGACCAGCAGCGACGGTGAAGACAACCGATCTTAAAATATACCAACGCTTTTGTTTTGTCTCGAGATGCAAAGCAGTAATGTTTTATAAAAATGACTTAAATGTCCTAAACTGGGCTATTGCCTGATCTTGCCTTAGCCTAAGCTCTCATAATGTTACGAAATACTTGAACTTTCTATTCATCAAAGGCCTGCAAAAAAAAAAAAAAAAAAATCATGGTTTACACAAAATAAGAACCGTATTCAACATTGGTAATAATCAGAAATGTTTTTTTGTGCTTTCGAATGATTAAACACGATTAATTGCATCCAAAATTAAGGTTTAAAAAATTGTGTACATGATGTTTATCATGTATGTATGAATATAAACATGCATATTGAAATATATATATATATATATATATATATATATATATATATATATATATTGACAGCATATATATATATATATATAATGCATAAATATATTTGCATGTTTTACATGCACATATTTACATTTTTATATTCATATTATGGTTATATAAATATATATATATATATATATATATGTATATATATAATATAATTATATATATAAAACATAACATATTTTCTAAATATAATTACTATGTACACAACATATTTTCTTAAATATATATTACACACATATGTAAACAAAAGCTTTTATTTTGGATGCAATGTATCACAATTAATTGTTTGATTTTATTAAAGCGGCAAATCAGCATATCAGAACGATTTCTAAAGAATCATGAATGATGTTGAAAATTCAGTTTTAATCAAATCAATCAATTACGTTTTAACAGATCATTTAAACTGTAATAATATTTCACCTTTTTGCTGTATTTTTGTACAAAGGACAAAAAGCTTTGATTAATACTTTCCAACAAAACCTTGCATTCATTATGCATTATATAAATGTCTCTTTAAATAGCTAAACTGTTAAACTAACCAGCTTCAGTTAAAAATAGAAATATAGAATCAGTTCACAGCAAAGCAAGAAAATCCTGTTCTTATTCATTACGCTAAATGTTTGTAATAATGCAGTGTTTGACAGGCCTACTACGTTTATCCAAGAAAGCGCACCGCATTTAATATTAAATCTAGTTTTCGCAGAACGTACAGTATCTTGACACGTTTCATGCATAAACCTTACTAAATTGGGCCATAAAACCAAGTCCTTGATAAAAAGCAGAAACCGAGCGGAACTGCAATCCTGCAAGCCCTCAAACAAAACAAAAAACCAGCAAACTGCTCTCGCAGACGAGCGGAAACGCGGGAGAGAAAGAACCTCGACTGTAAACCGAAACCAAACGTTTATGCGTTTCAGACGCCCCGCAACACGGCTCCAACCGCTTCCGAGCCTTCCAGCCTCGAGATTAATTGCCGCGTTCTCGCTTTTTTCTCTCGTAGATGCGGTCCGTCCGTCGGCACGTCGTTACGTTCTCATCCATCAACGTCTGCAAACGCTGGAAGGCGTTCAGTCGCTGCACGGGAACCGAATGCGCTCCGTCCGATCGGGAGGATCTGCCAAGGCCTTCCCAAGACGGATCTCCCTTCCTTCCCACCTGAACAGCCTCGGTTTTCCCGAGCAGGCCCTATCCGCGTGGGAAAATAAAGAGCCAATCCCACTTATGCGGAGGTGGTTTCTGCTCACGATGAGGCGCAATGATTCTTCTCCATCCGACACCACAAATCCAGGGCGCAAAGAGGTCTGACGGTTCGATAGCCCGACGAAAGAGCAAAACGAACGCGCAGCTATAACGCACGCCTCCCTGCAGCTGTGCAAATAGGATAATGGCTACTGTCGTCTTTTTTTATTTTAAAGCTGCGCCTCGAAGATTTGCGGGCTTTGCAATAACGAGCAGCGGTTAAATAATTCACAATGAGTTTTGGCGTAGGCCGGCGACTTGCTTCTGCAAAGACATGCACGTAACCGGACGGCTTTAATACGTCACGGCGTTCTCGCTGCTCATGCATTATTGAGCCGCACGTATAATGATCGGACTCGGATCTAATCCCTCATGAGCAAACACCAACATCGGGCTGCCGTAATGACGAGAGGAATATGCATATTTTAATGCGGTTTAATCCAACCTTCCTGATTTCATTGCTAAGGCGCGTCGAAGTTTCATCAAGCTCATCGTGCATATTCAAGTCATCGGTGTCAGGGACGCGTGTTAGGATGATCTGGGGTTTGCTAATCTGAGAAGCGACTGACAAAGTGCCACAATCACGTCCCGAAACGCACCGAAAAAGCTCCGTTTCAAACTTGAGGGAAGCCTGCGAGCTCGGCCTGACGAAGATTAACTGGTTTCAACATTGATGATAATCCGCAATTAGATTTCTGATGGATCACGTGACACTGGAGTAACGACGGATGGAATAAATTGCATTTACATATAAACAGCTATTAATCGTATTTCGCAATTTCGCTGTATTTTTTAACAAACGCACCCAGAGCCGCCGAGCAGACATCTAGAACGTTAAAACAATAAACCGAGCTCAAACTTTCCAGCGGCGGTGTAGATAAATAGTCATATAACAGAAACATAACAGTACTTTGGCAAGCGAACCTAATGATTTTCAGCATCTCATCCATTTCTGTGACAGGAATCCTCTAAATGATTAAGCTTGTGTTTTTCGGTATCTCTTTATTGAACAGAACTCCGCGTGTGACGGTTTTATCAAGCGATCATAGATCAACACGCAGGAACGTAACCGCTGCACAAAGACAAACCCATCAATTCTTATCAAACCAAAACTCCTTCCCAACAAAAACTGAACAAAACTGTCACGGGAAAGACAAAGAGAGTCTGCAGATACATTTTCAGTCGCCTTCGTATTCGAATGGAAATGCGCGACGTTGCCAAAGAAGCTGCATTAAAGGGATAGTTCACCCCCAAAATTAAAATCAGCTGTTAATTTACAATTGCAACTTTTCTTTCTTCAGAAGAACGGTGGAAAGGATTTGTAGCTTTTGAGAGTTTTGAGCAAAAAAAGCATACCGTGTGAAGTCTTATGAAGCGGAAACGATCGGTCTGTGCAAGAAAATAAACATTATTTAGTGCATTATTCACTCTAACCGAGAGTCTCGGGCAAATGAGGCAATCTGATTCTTTTCCGTGAACTGATTCTTTCAGGCAGTTCGTTTTAATGAACCGGTTCAGTTCACTGGTTCGTTAACACGATCGTCTCAGTGAGGTAACGTATATGCAATTAAATTAATAAAGCGCACCATAATGATGTGATACTTGGAAAAGTGAATAAACGAATCACTTTTACATGAACAATGAGAAACCATTAAAAGTGCATTTCTAGGTTCACGCGCATGCTCATATCAGCATCAGTCGGTCCGAGTCGACCCGTTTCCTCAGGAGCTGAAGTGCTCAATAAGTTCCTCATAGGATCAGATAGGCTCCTATTTTGGCTCATTTTGAGTTGGACTGGCTGTCAGGCGTCTGATAGTGAGATTCAGTGATAGTCGAGTGATAGTTTGATTCAACGATTCAGGATTCAAAGCGTTTATTGTAATGCGGATGAGTTAAACCAGCAGCAAATCTTCATTTTGGGGTGAGCTATCCTTTAAACTATCGCATACCTCATCCATAATGCAACCGCTGTCTGCATGACGGTGGTCCAGGAGGAGCGTCACGGGTCACAGCGGACGACCCGGGAGGGAGGAAGAACCCGGCTGCCCCAGAAGAGCACAACATCTGCCAGACACATCCACGCAAAACCCCCGAGGACCAGCCGTCTGTCGGCACACGGCTCAGAAGAACCAACCACGGGAGAAGACCTCGTCTTCACCCTCTCTCTGCCACCGTGACAAGTTCGTCTGCCGCCGAACTTTGACCCTGAGAATGACCCACCCGTGACGCCCTGCAGACTGAAACCAAGCGTAAAGATAATAGCAAACACACCCAGCATAAACACATCCAGACTTCCCTTAAACACAGCACCGAGGCATTCGTCCTCTTCCAGATGTGTCGAAAAGTTAAAGATTACAACGTGATCTGTAAAGCAAACCCCAGTTGTGATATTAAATGCGCGTGTAAGACGCTTCAAACGCCAAAATAATCAATGTGCAGGTTTTTGCTTGCAGCACAAATGGGATTGGAGAGCCGTGTGAATGTCACGTTCATACCCGCGAATGCTAACCTTTCTGAGATCTGCAGCTTGAAGTCATTTTCCAGCAGATCCATCAAAAGGGAAGCTTGTTTATCACACGGCCGCGTTAGTTTATGGATGCGTTGCTGGGGAGTCGCTAGGCGGTGTTTGGAACGGTTGCTACGGAGCAACCGCTCTGCTGTTCAGACTGGTTGCTAGGGAGTTGCTAAGGAGGTGCTAAAGCGTTCGGAACGGTTGAATGTCGGAGTTGCTATGGTGTTTGAAGTGGTTGCCAGGGAGTCGCTTAGACGTTCAGTTGTTCAGAGTTGCTCGATAATTCGTAGCTGCTAGAGAGTTTGCTACGGTGTTTCTAGGGAGTTGCTCAGATGTTTAGTTGCTTAGTTATTCAAAATATGCGCTAGAGAGTTCTCATGGCGTTCGAAGTTGTCGGTGGGGAGTTGCTCAGGTGATCTTTCGCTCAGTTCTTGCAGAGTAGTTGCTAGGGAGTTGCTATGGTGTTTAGAGTTTCTACTGTGCTATGAGCTGTTTCTATAGACTTGCTCAGATGTTCAGCTGCTCAGTTACTCAGAGTAGTTGCTATGATGTTTGGAGTTGTTGGAAGGGTGTTGCTAAGGTGATCATTTACTGAGAGTAGTTGCTAGGGATTTGCTGGAGCGGTTGCTAGGGAGTTTGGAGTTGCTGGTAGTGAGTTGCTCAGGAGATAATGCACTCAACGAATTGCACTAAGAAGATGTGTTCAGAGCCGTTTCTAGGGAGTTGCTAAGGTGTTTAGCGTGCTCTGTGGCTACTAGGAAAAATATTCAGATTTTTATTTTTTAATGATGCATTAAATTAGTGACAGTAATGTACGAAGTTGCAACGTCACCTCACTGTCTTATTAAATTCATGTATAAAATGCTTTAAACACCAAAACAATCAATAGGCTTTTACTTTCAGCCCTAATGGGATTGGACATGACTTTCGAGTTAATAAGTGTGTAATATTTACGCCGACCTTTCTGAGATCTGCATCTTGAAGTCATTTTCCAGCAGATTAATCAACAGTGAAGCATTTATCACGACTGCGTTTGTTTACGGATACATGTTACCTTTATCGCGTCCCTTTGTGCTTAATTAACCAGTGGCATTTTCACTTTCATTATGAATCTAATTATGCGTCGCTTCAACCTGGCAACGTGGGAGATATTAAGATATTAATATCTTGAATATTAAGACAATTATAAAAGTCATCGTTCAAAGTAATTGTTGAGATAAACTTCGGGATCTCAATTACTGAATATTCATAAAGCAGTTAATGAAAAAGTCAAGTAAACAGCGTTTGAAGCGTCTTACCTTGACTTTTTTTAGCGCTACACGAGAACTAATGAACACTATGTTAATGTTTTGTATAGTTTCTTCACGGCTGCATTTGTTTTAGAAAAAATACAGTAAAAACAGAGATATTATTACAATTCCAAACAACCGTTTTCTGTGTGAAGATGCGTTAAAGTGTAATTTATTTCAACATCATTACTCTAGTCACATGATCCTTCAGAAATCATAATAATATACTTATATACCGCTCGAGAAACATTTCTGATTATCATAAATGTTGAAAACAGTTGTGCTGCACGGTATTTTTGTGGAAAACCGATGGATAGAAAGGGCAGAAAAACAGTGTTTATTTGAAACTGAATTTTTTTGTGACATAACTGTCTTCACTGGATAGCCGAATAAAACGAATGATAATAATTACAACAAAAAAAAACAAAACTTACTGACCTCAAAATTTGTGTATTTAAATGGTGTGATAAATTAATTCATAAATAAATCCAAATAACTCCAAATAAAAAAGCCCAATCAATAAAAAGGCACATATTCACCTTTGAAATGTCCTTGTAAAATATTTGATAATGTTTTCTTCCCTTTTAAGGGAGGGACAATACCACTTTTCAGCTCAATTTAATGCTAATTACAGTATCAGCATATTAAATGGAAAAGTTTCAGAGATTTCACAGGACGAAATGCAAATTAGTCGTATTATATTTTGAAGTATTTCTTATTTAATGAGTGCAATCCGCAAATGATCAGGCTGTTCTTGTTTATCAGTTATTAGCAATTACAGAACATAATTAACCTTACCAGCTTCATTTAAATAAATCCTCGCATGCAAAACCTCCTGCACGTGCTCATTTTTTCCATTCATTTTCTTGCTCCATAAATCATAAAAATCACTTCATGCTCTCGTGATTCCCACATACAATGAAATACATCGATTTCTTTCAACGCGCCCAAAATTACGATCGCGATCCTGCCAACTCCGCGACGTTTTCTCCCAGCAGCTGCGACGAGTTCGTGTTTCCAAAAGCCGCGCGGCCTTCCCACGTTTATCAAATACTGAGATTGAATTCTCTGGAGAAGTGGGAGAGTGTTTTACATTGAGAAATTACAGATGCTCTCATTTCCAAATGACATCGAATCCTAAAGGGAGAAGTAAATAACTCTGAAGATTTGGCTTCGGAAAACAGAAGAGAAGCGGGCGGAGAGCGAAAGCGCGTTTGCTGAGGCGTAATTAGTAATTACGTCGGGTGTCATCGGTGATAACTATTTCAGGACGGATCTGTAAGATGTACGGTGGGCGCCTGTGGTCAATCGAGGCGGCCTCCATCTGCAAACGCTGTTTGTTTCCGATCCGCGCCGCTGACCCCGCGTGGCGGAGCTCGTTTGGCTGAAATCATATTTCCGTCCGCCCAGCGTTTGGCGTTAATTCAAGTTTTCAATTCAAGTTTATTTGTATAGCGCTTTTACAATGGCTATTGTTCCAAAGCAGCTTCACAAATGCAAAATATTACATAACAAAAGCAAATCATTCCACAATGATTCCGTTAAAAAGCATACGATCTACTTCGACTCAAAACGGATCTGTTACTGGTTACGGATTACATATTAAAAAGCGCACGGGTATATTATGTAAACAAAACCTAATTTGCGTGCATTTATTTAAATTACAAGCCATCAGATCGCTTTTAGTAACTAGTAAAGTAACGCATTACTTTCTAATTTACAAGAAAATGTATATTTTTTAAGTATATTTAATAAAAAAATACTCTGAACGCGAAATTAAAAGCGCCAGTAGGTGGCGGTAAGTTGCTGTAAATAATAAGTGAGTCATCCTAAGTGAACCGAATCATTTAAATGGTTGATTCGTTCAGAAACGAATCGCCGTCGGAGACGTAAAACAGTTCTGTGGTTTATTATTTTTTGTTGTCGAGATTTTGCAAAGAAAGCAAATATTGTGGCTTAATTATCTTTTCGTTTGATGAACCGTCGTGAAAAATTGCAAAGCAACAACGCTCTTCGTGTGAAACTGATTAACTAAGCTATATGAAATTATATAAATATGTAGATTTTCTGCCCCGTGTCTTGAATTTGCGATCAGTCTGAATCGTGCGGTGATGTGAACGCATCACATGATGTACGAGTGGGTTTTACAAAATACAATGTCAAATCGCGCAACCTTTAAAACAACAATCATGATATTTTTTTCCAAAAAAATAAGTAAGGCTAGATACCCTGTTTTCCAATTTATTGACCGAGAAATCAGGACGTAACTGTGCGTTAATTCATCTCAGTTTCATAAAAACAGATTTAGCATTCATCAAAATGTATTTAAACAGTGAAATGCAAAAATTAAATATGCATCTAATCCCATTGATGATCCAGTTTAACCATGCTAATGTGATAAACTAATGATAAACTAGTTCTTCTTCCTCTGTATTTCACTGTGCAGACATCAATTAGCTTTTTTTCAGCCTGAGGTTTATTCATTACACTTTTTGGTGTACATTTGCTTATATTAAAAACAAACAAACAATCAAGGCCTGCTCATATCCAAAAAGTCACACGAAAGTAACGTAACGAATTGCTTTCCATAAAAGTAACTAAGTAACATAATGAGTTACTTTTTCGGTAGTAACGAGGTATTGCAACGCGTTACTTTCTCCAACGCTGTAATTAAATAATCGGAAACTATGTGTTAAGCGATTAATCGCGATTAATTACATCCATATATATATATATATATATATATATATATATATATATATATGTATGTGTGTGTATATACATAATAAATATACACATTATGTCCCAGGCTGTGCAGGGATGGGTTGGTGATAAAAACAGAATAAAAATAACACATTCTGATAAAATCAGGTGAATCTCGAAAGTGCAAGTGAAACTAAAACGCCCGCTTCAGTGTGAGCATATTAATATCCCGGCAATTTCATAACTGCAAGAGAACGTACTGAAATATACACTTATACACATATGCACTGTGAAACAGCCAATCAGAGCCCAGTTTATTATTCATGACCTCATTATTATTCATGACCCTTCCAAATTAGGTAATGACAGACCGTTTCATTTTAGGGAGAAAAATGGACACGCGCGACCACGATTTTTGTATGATTTTTGCATCTATATGTAGATATCAGTCTCAATGCATTCTATGGCACCTTTAAATATCTGAAATATTTTAAGTAAATATTTTGCATCCAAGTGGTTTGCAGGGTTTGTGCATTACATCAATAAACGGGAAAACAGCGGTGACATATTACTTGTCCAAAGCTTTCAAAGCAAAGCCCTGTGAAGCACAGAAAGGAAACTTTAAAAAGAAGAACCATGGAAGTGATTGCTGGCTTGATATGCAATCGT
>NC_056706.1:0-115000 GCF_018831695.1 Puntigrus tetrazona | reverse complement strand
ATCTGTAACGTGCTGGATCAGGGGGACGAAGAAGTGCAACGTGGGATACCGTAACGGGAAAAAAAAAATAGATCATTTCAGCTAGGTCACGCACATTTTTTAGTTTAACTGGGTTTAAAGTAATTAAAACTGAAATAATATTGCTATAAAAAATAAATAATATTTAATAATAATAAAAAATAATTATATATATATATATATATATATATATATATATTATATTTATTTATTTATTTATTTTAATTTAATAAAATTTTTATAGAAAAGAAACAGATTTTTACATTTACATTTTAACTTTTAGATTGACTTTTTACCAAAAATAGAAATATAATAAAGCGTAAAAAGTAAAATTCTAATGAAAACAAAAGCATGCTGTTAAATGACAATAAATTACCCCCAAAAATATTAAAATTAAAACTAACTACAGATGTATTATTAAAATAAATGACATGAATGCTTTGTAAATTCATATTAAAATGAATAAAAGTAAAAATCTGAATTTGCAACAAGAGACAATACAAAAATACTTTTAACATTTACAATATTTAAAAAATATATAAGTCAGTGATGCTAAAATAACACCAATCTTTTTAATTTTTACTTATATTTCTTTAACTAAATATTTATATTATAAAAAAAAAAAAAAAAAATTATATATATATATATATATATATATATATATATATATATATATATATATATATATATATATATATATATATATATATATATATTATTTATTTCAGATCTAAGTGAAAAAAAAAAAAAAATTCTACTAAACCCACTCAGAAGAAACGTGGTTTAGTGGAGCTAATGGCTGAAGTTTAGCACCAAGACAAAAGCACACAGTACATAAACCCTAAAAGCAGCGCGAGCGACAGACGGTGTTCATTTGTATGTAATAAAATGAAGAGGCGCTGCTTTTATTCGGGTAGCCCTGTCATGCCTGCTGTTTCCATCAGCATCGGCGGCCAACATTCAGCGTCTGCGTATGGCGCTGTAAAGCTCTTTGTGCAGGAGGACAGGTGGACGGCTCTGGGACCAAGTCCATGTCTGTAATTGTCATCAAAAAAAAGAGCTCCAACGGCCAAAGAAAAGAAGCCTGCAAACCTTCAGATCCACCTGCTGCTGCCCGTCGAGGAGCCTCTTTATCATTCATCACTCCAAGACTTCACATCATCTACACTAGATACCGTTTTCAAGCACATAGCGACGTGAGAAACGTCCGAGCGCCTGCAAAATAACACTGTACTGGACAAGCTGGTGATTACTGCACGAGCAAAACCAACCAGAAGAGCATTTTTTGGTTCTATTTGTTTATATCAGCATTTTACTGCATGCACAGAAATTAATGCATTTAAAATGAGATTATATAAGGTTTGGTTTTAACGACACTGTGCTGGTTTAATGTCAGGAAAATAGTTATTTTTAAATCCTCATCTATTTTCTTTCTTAAAATTTTAAATAAATTTCCTGCAGTGCATTACATAAAACTGATAAAACATAAATAGATAAAACTGATTAAAATATATAATAATTCTTATAATGTCATTTTTTCGTACTTTCTATTTGTAATGTAATTAAAAATGTTATTAATTTCATTAAATAAAAGTTTTAGTCATTTTGTTGAATTTTTTAATGTCTACTATTTTTAAGTCAGTTTTAGTTATTTTAGAATATATATAATGCAGAAAATTAATTTCAACATATATACATATATACACACACACACACATATATATATATATATATAGAAAAAAATTATATATATATATATATATATATATAAATAAATAAATAAATTATATATATATATATATATATATATATATATATATAAAAGAATTAAATTATATAATATATATATATATATATATATATATATATATATATATATATATATATATATATATATATATACATATTTATATATATATATATATATATATATATATATATATATATATATAAATAAATTATATATATATATAAAAAATTATATATATTTATATATATATATATATATATATATATATATATATATATATATATATAAAGATATAAATTATATATATAAATAAAAGTGTATATATATTTACATACATATATATATATATATATATATATATATATATATATATATATATATAAAAATGAAAAATCAAAATGATAAAGCATGCAGATTTATTTTTAAAGCCACCTTTTCTCAGATTTTCCAAAGGTGCCCACATTAGTGGAGGGCAGTGTATATATAAGCAGTACTTCATTAGTCGCACCTACTAGCTGCTCATTAGCGTTCATATTACTCCAGCATCAGTCGATTATCAATGCCTTATTCTACCACGCACCTATAGACTAAACCGACCGAACAATAACCGACGGCTGCCAGAAATCTATTGTCTGACAAAACAAACATCCGCCCGCACGCGTGTCTGTGAAGGTCACTGCCGAGTCCTTGGGCAGATACGATAAGGGACTTATCCACCGGACGGAGCTGACCTCTGGATTCAACAGAGAGCTGCAGAGGCGTCTCAGCATCAGATCGGTGGATTGATTCAGACAGAGAGCCCCGTCTCCACACTGCTTTAATTCAGCACTTTTTGCGGGATGCGGTCTGACGGGCTTCTTTTTTTTTTTGTAAGGCAAAGGTGCGCCGGGAAGAGGCCCGGGCCCAGCCGAGCCCTCGAAGGCGGCCTGTCAATCGCCGGCGCGCAAATAAAAGCCTGCCAGACTTCGTTCGGAGACGACAACCGCTCTTCAGAAATCAGCTTCGGCGGAAAAATGACAGCCTTGTTCGAGTCGCCGCTTTGTTTTCTCGTCCAAACGACGTCCCTTTGTGTTAAAATAGTCAAAAAAAAATTGAACCGTTTTCCTTTGCCTCTTTGTTTTGCTTTTTTTCCCCCCTTTTTTAATTTCTCCTAACAATAACTTGCTTTCTTATACCGCTGTGAATGCGAACAAATCACGAGACAAAATACATAAATGAATAAAAAAAAAGAGCTTTTTTTGCCCATGAAAAGGTTTTAGTATATTAAAATGCTCTCTGTTTAAAATTAAATCAATTGCATTAAATCAAATTGACATATGCATATTTTATGTGAATGATTTATCAGTTATTTTAAAGAAATCAAGACTTGTCCAAAATATTCATATATGATATAATATTAATTTTTTTTTAAATAAATTAAAATAAAAAAACTTTTAAATGTTCATACTGTTTATTATTATTATGCATATATAAATACTTTTACATGCATGTGTATATTTAAGAAAAATATGTTGTGTTTATATAGTAAATATATGTTTACAGTATATAAATATGAATGTACTTAAAAATATTGAAGTGGATCAAAAAAGTTCAAAAACGCATTTTGGTTTAGAATTGTATTATTTATACATATAATAATATACATAATACATACATATATATTATGTCAAATATATATAAAAATTATGTAAAATATATACTAATTAACAATTAAACCAATCCATATGTTTTACAAGAAAATACTATTTAATAAAAAATATATATATCATATTTTCAGCAAGCCGTTGGAATTGTGATGCAAGTTTGAAGAAAAAAACTAATCTGAATTGTGAGTTCATAACAAGAGAAATTGTGCAAAAGATATCAAAGCGGTTTAGTGATTTTTGGTCTGCTAAGACTCGATGATCTAGATCTATCTAAAAGCCCAGATCCAGACAGAAAGAGTGCTCTTTTAACATCTTGAGAAGACAAAAGCCCAAACAAATCCAGCACTGAGACATCTTTATAGTAGTAAAAGACCAGACCGCTTTTTTCAGTTGTTTTAGTTAGGAACATAACTAAACGGACCGGACCGGAGAGGCGTGGATTATCGTGAGGCTTTTATCAGACTCTCAGTCTGACGGCACCCATTCACATCCACTGCAGAGACACCTAATCATGGGCGGCCTGGCTTTGGCTCAACTATTCCTTCAGCACCATTCAGCACGCCTGACCTCACACCTCAGAGTTTTACTTCGGTCCGGATCGCATATGTTCCCAGCGTTTTCTTGCTCTCAGGCGGACGGAGGACGGACTCGGGATGAAGCTGAAGCGGCAATAATTCACGGGCTCTCCGCGCTCCTGTCCTAGTTTTGTAGCCAGACAGCGGGTGAGCCGTGGTTTATTACGTGCTTCTGAGGTTATCATCGAGTCCTGCTGACGGACAACAACGAGCAGCACAGCAGTGAAACACATGAGCATTCAGAAACACAGAACTGAAACAGACGGACAGAAAGAAACTACAACCTCCTTAAAACAAGCACTGATGGAAACATTGGAGTCAGAAGCAGAACTATTATATATATATATATATATATATATATATATATATATATATATATATATATTTATGAAGAATGGTCATATATTCTGGTCATTTGAAAAAGCCTCTTCATGTTATTGCATCGGACTGAATCTGACTGATGAAGGATAACGTCTGCACTTTTTAAGATTTTTCTTCCCCAATTTTTATTTTAAATCTGGTCAAAATTACTACACAAAATGCTAATGCATTTTCTCAGTATGCTATATTATTATTATTATCTGAATCTTAGTTTTGAATTAATATTGCTATATTTTATGTGTATTTGTTCATGTACTGATGTGTTTATGTATGCATGCATTTCTGTCTGTCTGCATGTATTTATTTATTTATTTTCGAGCAACATAACTTTTTATTTGTTAAAAATTATTGATTTTAAGCAACATCACTGATATATATATGTATATGTATATGTATATGTATATATATATATATATATATATATATATATATATATATACACAAAAATGGAGTGGCATATTATTAACTTGCCCGAACAGTTTTTTTTTCTCCTTTTTGATTTTTTATTTTTATTCTTGCCATATTTTGTTACTTGTTCACGTTCACGCATTTAAGCATGCAGAAACCATTTCCCCATTATCTGCATCGTTTATCTTTTCATGACTTTTCATGATTTTTGTGAACATTGCAAAAGCGCTTTTATTTTCGGGAACAGCGCAGCATCCAGAAGGAAACCCGTTACACGAGGCGAGGTTAAATCCTTCACGTCCTCTCAGCTCTAATCTGCCGCTTCATGTGAAACCTCCCTCGTGTCCTCGGCTTCTATCACGTCTCGGGATCATAAGTGTGTTTAAATAACTGAGTGGCAAATATTTGTCCTTCCAGCTCCACACTGAGCTCAGCTAAACGTATGCTGACGCCGTCTTCATCAAGTTCATTTCTGTTATTGCTTTACTTTATGGATGTGAAGAGAAGCCTCTGATGGGCCGTCAGCTGCTGAGAAACAACAATAATCAGAGAAGAGGAAGATATGAAGTATTAAATCATCTGCTTCATAACCGTCGGAGTATATAGATGTATATAGTCCTCTCTCACTCTCATCCATCCCTATCTATCTATCTATCTATCTATCTATCTATCTATCTCTCTCTCATCTATCTATCTATCTATCTATCTATCTATCTCTCTCTCATCTATCTATCTATCTATCTATCTATCTCTCTCTCTCTCATCTATCTATCCATCTATCTCTCTCTCTCTCTCTCTCACTCTCTCTCTCTCTCCTCTCTGTCTCCCACTCTCACTCTCATCTATCTATCTATGACAGACGTAAAGAAAAATGTGTGTGTGTGTTTTTTACTGAGTGTTAAAAATCATGTGTTGTTTCTGCTCTGCCTCCTAATAGCTGCTTGCTTTGTAAATGCAACTGCACACACACACACACACACACACACATACACACACATACCCCACACACACACTACACACACAGGCCACACTCCACACACCACACTCCACACACTCCCACACACACTCACACACACACTCACACACACTCCACACAGACACACACACACAATCACCCCAATCTTTCAGACACACACTCACCACAGACACACACACAGACACACACAGATGCACATCACATGCCATACACACCCATTTATCCAAAAACAGTTACACACATCAGTATCACACACGTAAACAGTACATTAATAGAAAAGAAGAAGCCTGTGTTTCTGTGAGAAAAGAGATACAGATGGAATGTTTACTCGCATGGCTCACCCTTAAATCACTGTGTGGAAACAATGATATAGTGTTTGTATGAGATGTCTGTTACTGCTTTATAATGAGCTGGTGACTAGCAACACACTTTTGAATTAAAGGCAGCGGTGAAAAAACTCACATTTCCGTAGAAGCAAAGAGTTGAGAGACCTTCCTTAAGGTCCCTTCACAGCTAATGAAACTAATGTTTTCTGCCTTAGCAAAACCACACGCTGGCTTATAGGTAATTCTCATTGCTCAGATACGCCGTGTAACCCATCAGGTATGTAGCTGTTTGGTGTAGCTGAACCAATGCATCTGTGGCGAGCAAATGTAGTAATTTAGTCATTTCCCACATTCATTTTCGTTTGCAGGGGCACACGAGGCCTATTTTTATTTTTAACGAGGAAGAGAAGATAGCGCGCCACTCCTGTGCTTTTTACAACGCACATCCAACACTATGTTAATTAAACGCTTAGCAGTAACGGTTCGCTCTTGAATGTTTAGCAAATCGCTCCGTTGGCGCGAGAAGTCGCGGGGATTCTTTACCGCCAGGTTTCCTTCCATAACCTTCATCGTTTGTCTTGCCGATGCGAAAACGTATTTACGTCCACTCGATTCCAAACTCTAAAAAGTTTAGCCGGTGTGAAGTATTACTGCACTTGATTTTGAGTTCAATTTTATCTTTAGAAGCTAACGTGCATGGTTGAGCAGCGCGCCGCGATCAACGGCGTTTAAGTAATCGCCTCAGATAAAACTAAGTCAATTAACATGGCGACTTATTTGTAATACGAGTGTCGGTGAAATTTAATCCTAATTCATTAAGAGTGCGCAGACCACTGATGTTGGTTAGAAATGCGTCTCTAGCACTTAATCTACTCATCTCTAAAGCTTTTAGTCATTTAAAAGCCTCACTTTGGCTCATTCAGTAGTAGGTATGTTTTATTCTGTTCTAGTCATAGTAAGTTGTTCTCCTGTGTGGCATGCACTAGATGCAGGTGGGCTGGCGATAATCATGATAAGATGGCGAATTGCTGCGTGCAAAATAGCGATGCATGGATATTCGAAGATGTTTTTCTTCGACAAACAAAACAGACAAACAAGCAGACCCAACAGAAGTCGTTTCCGCTGATGGTTTGCGTCTCTTCGTGAGGTTATTTCCAGACCCAGTCATCGCATGAAGAGATTGAATGAGTCTCTTGGCGGGTCCCCGGATTCGGTGAGTTCCAGAGTGTGCCCTGTAAACCTCATTCCTCATTTACCTCAATCCCCAATCGCACGCTTTGGACACAAAAACACACACATAGTGTGCACTCTGCGACTGTGTGTGATAAATGCCTGCACAGCCTATATAGAACAGGGAAGTTGCACACACCACTTGCACACATGTCCAGCATGAAGCACGTTTCCTAAGAACACCCCAGTTTTTGTTCTCCCCAAGTTCTAAGAATTGCCAACCTGGCTGCACACACACACACACACACACACACACATACACGCTCTAATAAAACATTTGACCACAGAAACCAAATTTTCTGCTGTACATATTCACACTTGAAATACTTGTACCGCTAGGCTACTTCTTATTTTGTGTTTTTACAGGAACATCTCATTTACAAATTTCTACTGTCTTTAAAATAAAGAGTCTCCTCAAAAAGAACCAGCAAGATGATTTTATTCCTTGATGCGAGGAACATGTTTTAATATGATGCTTCAACACAAAATTACAATGAAAGGTTGAATGGATGTTCAAAGGTCAATACCATAACCTTTAGTTTAAAGCGTGCGTGTGTGTGTGTGTGTGTGTCGTGTATGTGTTTCATGAATACATGCGTTTGTGAGTGTGTGCATGTGTCACGTCCAGCATCTCTTTTCTTCCGCTCCTCTAAATCCTCCTCTATGTTTTCCTCTCTCTCAAACACAATCGCCCTGCTACCATAAGTCTGCCCTTACTTGCATAAAGGTTTTTACTCTACGGATGCCTGATAAATGTGTTCCAGGACAGAGGCGCAGCGAAAAGAACAATTTGATAGCGACAGGCAAAACGCACTTGACTTACATGGATCTTACGCTCATATCTTATAAGTGTCTGTGTGGAATATGCTACACCCTGAACTGGGTGCACATTGCAAACAGGAAAAAATACAATGTACAAAAAACAAACGTCTGGACCAGAGATATACAGCTAGTTTTGAAATAGTGGAGACAAAGTCATTACCACTAGCTGCTTCTTACTTAGCCTGGCCCATCAGTTGTGTTTTGACACGTTTACTCTATTGTAGGTCACTGGCTCCATCTTGGGGCGTCAAAAAAAGAAGTAGCATGGCGTCCAAAGTCAGTTTAAAGGAATCAAGGTAAGGTTTATTCGTTAAATGTTTATTTTAATTCAGACACGAAAAAGAGCTATATCTCTACTCTTTTCTCCAGCTCTCAGGAAGGCCGAACTCCAGTTTGTGAGCAGACATCTCAAGGACAGACATTTTTGCCAACAAATGGCATAGTGGTCAGTGTGTGTGTGTGTGTGTGTGTGTGTGTATGTGTGTGGTTAATTAATAATACTATCAGTTATTTGATCTTGTTATGTTCTTGGGCCGCGGCGTTTCGTGGATACCAGACAGGCGGGGATTCAAGTCTTCCTCAGTCGTTTCTCGGCCAGCAGAGAAGGTCTGCTACACTCAGGAGGATCCGTCTTTGCCGGAAACCAAGCTAAAACTTTGTTCCCATGCATGAGTCTGAAAGACGCAAAGTGCCTGGCTCCACCTGCTGGACAGTGAATGCGAGTACATACATTTTATACTAAGAAGAAAGAAGTCATTATTAAACGATGAATAAATAGGCAGACCGTAAATGTAGAAAAATACCATAAGTTTTCCATGCATTTTGATATTACTTAAAAAAACATAATTCATCATATTTCAGTTTTCAAACACGTGTAAGATTAATTTGGTACAGTAGGTTATAACCTGTTTATTCTCGTTGATAATTAAATTCCTTATTTATTTTTTGTATTTTATTTTATTTTTTTAGCAATAGCCAAATATCACAAGCTGGAAAATGGATGTGTATTATTGGGTTGTTCAGTTATGATGGAACATGTGCAGACATTTCTTTTTTTATTTGCATCCGCCAGATCTTTGATAACAGATGCATTTGTGATAAGAATATGTGCCTAAAGAGTCATATTTAGCTATGAGGTGTTATAAATAATTTCCCAAGATAAAGAAAGTCCTTTGTTGCTGTGCAGCTATTCCCTTGGAAAGTTTTTTTATCGTTATCAAAGGGATTATTAGAGGTCAATAAATGGATTCAGATGCCGCAGTTTACCTGGAGGCGGGAAACACTTAACACTTGAGCTCAGCATCTGTTTTGAACTTCAGGTGAGCAAGAGCTCCATAATATGAGAAGGACGAGCATTTGTAGTCAGTTAATTGAATTACTTTTTCATTTTGTCATTTGAACAGTTTCGTAAACGTATTAGATTTAACGCTCTCAGGTTAGTATAGAAAATCATATCTTGCTCAACGGCAGCCTATATGTATAAAGAATGAATAAAGCTACATATAAACACAGCTGCATCGATGCATGTAAAATGAAGACTAAAACAAGCATTTATTTTATTAACGCTTTTTATAGACATTCAAAACGTTTATTTTTGTTAACGTTTTTATGCACGTTCAGTTCCACGATACGAAAGGATGAAAGGGTGCACTTGTCACTACCTCTGCAGCTCACCTACTCACCGCCATTATTCAGACGGAATTCGATGGCTATTTCAAGTAATAAATAGCTATAATAAAGCAATGATAGCCAATCATCAAAGAAACCAGACGAGAGCATATATCCGGTCAGCTCTGGCCTCATGTATCGCAACGACAGCAAGGTGACCATCGGGACCTTGAACCCCGACTTTATCTCGAGCGGCGAAATCAATTTCAGACCCAACGTTCTCTAATTCGGCAAACATGGCATTCGAATCAGCTTTTTTGATGTTGCGGCGCTCACTTTTGGCAGGCGCTTTCCGCCATGGCGCCTTTCAGCCAGAGGACTTTTTCACCGGTTTCAGATCACTCCGAGAACAGGACCAGACCCAGGCCTCTTCGAGATCCATCCAGAAGTCGTCAAACTAGCCCCTCATTTTCTGCGACGGGCCGCCGGCGATCGCGCGCCGTCTAAGCTCGCCGAGTCAGGCGCGTTTCCCGCGTTCGCGGCCCTCAGGCGCCGGGTCGTCGATTCTGTCCACAACAAACCCCGCGGCCCTGCTCCCTCCAGGTGAGCCGCGGACGCCACGCGAAAGCAGAGAGTCTGGAGATGTAGCGAGTGATGCGCAAAAGCAGAGCGAAGTAATGAGGCCGTGGCTCTGCAGGTCAATCCCAAACAGAGCTGTGCAGTGCCTTCTTTTGGGTACGTTACGTTCTGCATCTTATGCGTGCATGCATAATTATTATTTTTAATGTTTATTTTCAAATTGATTACATGCATACGGATTGCTGTATTAGCTACTGAGTCCTCAATTAATGGGTGTTCTT
This sequence comes from Puntigrus tetrazona, assembly GCF_018831695.1. Lineage (NCBI taxonomy): Eukaryota > Metazoa > Chordata > Actinopteri > Cypriniformes > Cyprinidae > Puntigrus > Puntigrus tetrazona. The sequence continues at coordinate 104,400 of NC_056706.1, read as the reverse complement.
TAGCCTATAGTTTTAATATTTAATTAGGCTAATAAGTATTTAAATGATATTTTTAGTAACTATATATAAAAAATGCAATTGCCTTAAAATTAAAAATACTGTAAATCCTGCAGAATCGCGCGTTACTCTTATTTGATCACTTTAGATTAAATTTCTGATGGGAAAATTAAATTTCTGGATAATAAAAGTATAAAAACAGGAACCTTAAAAATAACTTTAAGTAAATATTGTGACAAAGAGAATATATATATATATATATATATATATATATATATATATATATATATATATATATATATATATATATATATATATAAAAATGTGAGAATTTAAGCTAGAATTTATATATATATAAATAAGCTGCATAAAAATATTATATGATGACTATATGATGAATATGCTGTTTATTTGTTTCCTTATTTAATAAATTAGACTTTAAATATAGAGTTTTGTTTATTTTTTTTCATACGAGCGTCATGACGGCGCGTAAACCATAACCTAAATTATTAGTAAGATGTTATTATTGGCCACCTATCCTATTGAGCTGCCGTTTTGCCGTTACCATTATTAGCATCCTGTGTAAAAAAAAACCTAGGCTGTTACATTAGAAGCATCGCTTTGTTACCTTTTTTCCCGAACGACTTCTTGTTCCGCAGGCGCATCGCGGAGGACGGCTGCGAAACCGTGACGGTTTTGTAGCAACCTCTGCTGCAGCCGAGAATTGCGACTCCATGTTCGTCCCGTCCAGCGGAGAGTCCGCGGACGGCGGAACGCAGTGCACGCGGTGCGCTCCTCGAGGACGCGCTCCGTGCTCGTGCACCAGCGCTGCAGGACGGAGGCGCGCGAGGGGCGCGTCACGATCGTCGAGAGTGCGGATGCCAGCGAAGCGTAAGAAGAGTCAAGGCCCAGAACCTGGACACGCTTCCATTTATAACAGACGTTTTAGTCACGCGGAGTCTTCTAATATTTGGAATTGCACCGACGGTGTGTGTGTGTGTGTGTGTATTGTGTTTGCGGATTGACAAGCCCGCACAAATGTGTGAATTGACGAATTTTTCTGTAAACCGCCTTCTGATATTCAGAGGTGTCTTTGTATTGAATTGTACGATGCTGATTTATTTAATCAGTTAATTTATGAGTATCGTTTCCACAAACGCTATAGGTGTACGTATTTTTCAGAATATCATTGTTGTTTACATAAATAGAATAATTTAGGTAAACACTTCAAATATATTCTGTGACATCAAAGTGGCCTGGATTGCTCGACTATTTCCTAAACTGTATTTAGGGTACTTTTTTGTAATTTTAAAGGTGTCCTTGTCATATTCTACATTTAACTATAGAGCAATATTATTGAAATGCCGTGAGGCTTGTATTATATGGTTATTACTAGGATTAGGGTTGCTTGCATGTAATCGTATGAATTCGTTAATATTCGTATAACAAGCACACCTTTACCGTATATTTGTTACTTTTATATGTGTGGAGCGTGTAAACTTTGCCATACAATGTGGATCATTATTAAATAAAAAATTACTAAATCAACAAAACAACCTAAACTGTGTTTGTTAATTACCTTCTTCACGTATATTTATATAGGCTGCTTGTTTGTGCTCTTGCCGTTTTTCTGCTAATACAGGACATCAATTACTAAGTTTATTACCCGAATGCATTCTATACACATCTAAACCAGGGCAAATGCATGGGTCGCCTTGCAGCTCTTAGGTAAAATATAAAAACGTGAACTAGTTTGCAGCTACAATGAGACTATCATTACCCAACACCCAAACGCACATTAAGTGTTATTCTCTGCTGCTGCCCCTAATCACTCTTTTAATGCTGTAGGAAGCGTCCCTCCTCTCCTGCCAGGACGGCTGCACTTCAGTCCTGAAATAAGTTTATTCATCGATTTTCACCAACTTTGGCTGGAGAATAAATAGAGTCAGGTTACTCATCCTATGCGAAAATCGCCGGAGAGAACAGGGTGCTTTACATCGCCTTGGCAGCCTGTCAAAACCGCTTCTTGCTGCAATTTGCATGTGGCAGGGTGCCCCTATATCCACTCCTCGCGTATTGTAGGTTTTCATTTATTTTTATTTTTTGCCATGTTCTGCATCAGCCTGTACGGTAGTTAATGAGGTAAACTTAAAGCGTTAATGAATTTATTTATTCCAAGTAGTTCCTCGTGCAACAGATATGGAGCTTTTTGTATATGCCACGAAAACGCTGGGGGCGCTGTTGCCATGGCAGCGCCGAAGGCGAGGGCTTTTTTCGTGTTTGGGCTCGCGCTTAACCGTGCCCAGGAAGCGGAAACTTCGGAAATCTAACCACCGTCTGACGGAAGCTCGTTAAAAGGCAACAACGCGAACCCGCAGGCATCCTGAGTGTTTGTGTAGAGGTTGAGCAAGGAAAGGCAGGAACGGCGGCGGGAAATCGCCAGAGGCAACATCATTAAAACTGCATTAGAGAGAGAAAAGAGTAATTATGCTGATTGGAGTGCCATAGCTGAGTTGACCAGAACAGCATTGAATCAAGTTCATAACATTAGTGTTGGTGTGATATTCAACCAAGAATTTTTTAAGCATTACCGAAAAACAAGCGTTTGCTTTTAAATGATATTAATAAAGCCTGCATTTGCATAACAGACAGCAGTGCGTGACCTAGCCTATAACTTGTCCTCAGCCCATCTTATTGTGTTGCGTAAATACAGTTTAATATTCAGTCACTCACACATGCCTTTCAATATCTCTAAGTGGACCAAATTGGACTTTTATATTGAACCTTTTTAATAACATGGCACCAATTGAGGTCTTTGGAATCTCGGACTTGGAGTCTAGGCGGTCAGCGGGTGGATGGTGGATTGGATTGGTTCCTGACAGCTCCTAAGCATGGCGGAGGGCCGCGTTCCTGCATGCCTCAGGGTCTTTGGTGGCAAGAAATGCCGGGAGTAAAGAGATAGATGCAGTTGCAATGACATGGATGGCATGGACGTCAGGAGCAGCTGGGCAAAGGTTGGCACATGATTGCCATTGGGAGTTTGTGCCGCAGGGCACTGCATGAAACTACCCCACGTGCCTTCTAGTGTTAGTACGTTGGTGTACAATTCTCATTACAATTGTACTAGGCTGCATTGGTCAAATCAACCTACAAAACCAGCAACTGTATGTAAAAGCACAGAGGCCAGAGGTTTTCATAAGATCATTAATTCACAGTCTATGGTAGCAAGTTAGCCCCAGCAGTATTTAGCAGCACTCTAAAGAGCGTGCGAGAGAAAGAACTCCTCACAGCTTTAGAAACTCAAGAGTAGTTCAGTTCAATAGGGCCGGTGTATTTTCCCAACACTTGCACACAGGTTGATCAACTTCCGAACACAAAGGAAAAATGGAAAAGCTTTTTTATTCCTATCAAGCAAAAAAACACTACAAAAAGTGTATTATAAAGATAGACAATATGACCTGAAGCTATATTAGATATTTTTGAAGACAATGGCAGGAACTACAAAGAAAAACTGCCTTTTTAAGAATAGATTGAAACCAAGGTCATAATTGCAGTTTATGTTGTTCACAGAATTCAGTTACTGTTAAAGCCTTCATCTAATTCTTATTGTATGCATGCACAAATGCATGCGAATTTCAGTTTTAGTCTTTTGTACCAATGGATATACAAACATATTAATTAGACAGCATTATAGGTTAAAGCCTGTGAGATGCAGGTGATGTCACATAACAACTCTAATTGCATTAATTAGGAGTAATTGGGCCAGACATTTAGAAAGCATCCCCTTGCCAGGCCTGCCTGATATGCCTTTCTGTCGTCTGCCTCACCGTGCCATGTTCCGAGCTCAGCGTCCATGTGCCGGTGTCTGCCATAAGATACGCTGTGTTCATTACCCTGAAACCAGAGACATCGCTCTGTTTCGGTGCCTAGTGAGCTGCCTGCATAGCTATATTTTAAGGCATCGTATGCACTCCCAACGTGAAGGCTGTTCCAGAGGTAGCAATTGCACAGCTTCTTAGATGTACATTTTAAAATGCTGTCTAATGCTCTCTGATAAGACACAGAGAAAATGTATGCAGGTCACAAGATGTTTTCAGGCAAAAAATGTAATAAATACAAGTCAAAATGGACAAAAACATCCATAAGGTTGCAGAGATTACCGTAACTTGGAATGCTAGAAAGAGATTCAAAAATAAAAGTCTGATGTTTGAAGATGTAGGCTTTACAAACAAAATGAAGTAAAGATATGTAAGTACGCTAGAGCCAGGAATGTCCAAAGTGGTGGATGGATGGAACAGCAGTCAGATAGGGTGATAGATTGATAGATAGAGATGGATGATGGATGGATGATGGATGGATGGATGGATGGAACAGCAGTCAGATGGGAGTGATAGATAGATGAATTAGATAGATAGATAGATAGATAGATAGATAGATGGATAGATAGATAGATGAATATGAATAGATGGATGGATGGATGGATGATAAATGGATGGATGGAACAGCAGTCAGATAGGAGTGATAGATTGATGAGAGATGGATGGATGGATGGATGGATGATGGATGGATGGATGGATGGATGGAGACAGCAGTCAGTTAGGGTGATAGATTGATAGATAGATACAGAGAGATGGATGGGTGGATGGATGGATGGACAAAAATAAAGCATTGATTAAAATGGTCAATAAGGCCTTTATCATCCATGGAACATCATAATGAACGTTTCTTATAGTGGTAAAATGTTCTCAGATTATTCAGATGCTCTTCAGGAGCCTAAGAAAAGCTATTGTAAAAACTGATATTTGAAAGGTGCTTACTGGACCGGAAAGTAGTTCTTCTAGTGACATTTAAAATGGATTTGAAGCTCACAATGTTTTGGAGCAGGTGTAAATATACTGTAAAAGCATTAGATGCTAGTGTTCAAAAGAAAATATAAAAGAAAAACGATCTGAGAATAGAGAAACTTCATGAATTTCTTCCAAGAATGCCGCGCCAGGTTTTTAATGGAGAGAAGCTCATTATTTGTCTTTTTCCTCAGCTTTTAAAACACATGGCTTTCGGGAGTGCACAAGGAAGAAGGAAAAGAAATGGAAATTCTCTTAAAATTCTGTATCACTTTCTGAGATGCAGGAAGTGCCTGTGGAGCCATTTGTTTTCTCAAATTGTGCTGAGAGGGGGTGCAGCGAAGAGAGAAAATCTGGGCACAGATGAGCGCTTTCTGAATGTCACTCCAGACTCCAGAGAGTCTCCTGGTGATTTGGGACTTTGATTCTTCACTGTTTCGAGATCACAATGCTCAGAGAGCGGTGTTGAGCAACACAGCCGTAAGCTTTTAAATGTCTTGTGTTAAATATGACACAGATGCCGTGCAAAAACTTCTATTTAAAAGAGCTGTGAGAATGTGGCGGTGTTTGGGAAGTAGTGTGCTAACGTTACCCATTTGCTGTGTGTGTGTTTTTGGCACCTATAGTTTCAGTGAAGAATCTCCAGCATCCATGGACCTTTCCTCCACAGATGCTTCTTAACAGTCAAATAAGTTTCTTAATTTTATTTAAATGTTCAGGTAAGAAAACTGGTTGACTTGTTGACTGAAAGGTTCCTTTGGGAACCCAAAATGATTCTTCTGTGGCATCACAGCAAAAAGTCTCTTAGGAAACCACTGTAAACCGTGAGTTCATACAGTGCAGCATTCAATAAGTAGTTACCATGCTAACTTTCTTACAGCGACATTTAATGGGATATTTATTCAAAGTTGTCTAGACGCCGATAGTGTCTCAGACGATTAGCACAAACATGTTAACTATGCTTTTTACTTTTAAATGTTGTTCACTGAGATGTGGATCACTAAGAATAAATTTTTAATTTTTGTAACATTTGCATTTGCAAAAACACTAGAGGTTTTGAATACCCAGGAGAAGAACATTTCTGACTGCAACTGGAGCTTTAGCAAAACATATTCTTAGCATATTTTTTGTTAGATGCTGGCGTTCCGTTCCAAACGCAATCTGTGACTCAAATCAAAAGTCACTTCGCCCGATGAGCGGCGGAGGGCGGACGTGAATCTGCTACCAAGCGGAAAGAAAATAAAAAAGGTCGGAAGGTTGAAATGAAATGTCCGAAGATTTTGGCCCGCGCTGTTGCTGGATTTCATCCGTCCGCTGTGCCTAACTCCGCTGGCCAGGCTGGAGCAATCGTTCCACCAGCCTCGCACTGTCTGCATGAAGATAAATGAGACAATTAGAGCTTCTCTGTTATCAATTAAACATCCAGGACGGCTGTTTTACATCAAACACGCAATTGTGATTCACTGTGAATCCAGATTCTTTTGTTCAGACTCCCATCGAACTACCGATCTAAGCGGAGAATGCCAGTTTTAGGTAATTGTTTTTTTTTGGACATTGCACTTGAGTTTTAGTGGCCAATTTCAAATGTTTTGGGATCTTTGCGTGCTTTGTTTCGGTTTCGCTGCTGTGATTGCCTAAAATTCAAGCTCTCCCGCGACACACACGCCGCACATATATGCACAGAAAGCGTATATACGGAGGCGGGAGAGGGTCTCGGGCAATTTAGGGGTGCAGGTGGCGCTAAGCGGGTATGGGCTCTGCCCGCTGTCCCTGCATGATGCCAGCGTGCTGCTGCATACACACACACATACACAGATGATGCCAATACCATCTGTCATCGGTGAGAACATCTGCAGCTCAAAGGTGCCCTTGTCACCCGTGAGTTAAAGTAGCGAGAGGGAGAGAAAAATACAACTCCGGATCTTATTAGGATCAAGCAAATGCAACTCAGCTGAAATAAACCCACATCATGTTTCGGGAATTTCAGTTTTTGTTAAACTGCATTAAAGGGGCGACCAGTTCAACCCGTTACAAAGACCAAAGCGTTTTATTCGTGGTCAATATAATCCAATCAATAAACCATACTACCTACCTATTTTTATTTGGATGTTTGCAAAAAGCTCCGCTGATGCATTTACTCAATATTTATTGTTAGGAAAAAATTATATTACGCATAAAATCAAGGTTTGATCTGCATTCACGCGAGTGTTTTATGTTACACCAGACTGACATGCAAATATGCAAATATGAAATAAAACTGTTATGTGCATTTCCATCCTTTAAAATTAGAAATCAATATATAAAAGTTACTATCACGTATTATTTCACACGCATTATAGTAAGTTTATTATGAATCGGAGCGGCTGGGACGGGTTTCCCGGAACCAGTCGCAATACGCCGCGTTCTTATTAAAAAAGCTTAGCTCATATGCTGCCTGTAAAAAGATTCAGGATGTGTTTTTAGTATAGTCATATCTGTTATTTCCTTTTTTTTGTATATAGAGCCCAACTTCCACAATTAGAGTCACATTGAAAATACAGCCAGTAAGGCCAGATGAATTACAAAAGAATAAAATCTTGCTTTTGTTTAATAGATAACTACAAAGCCTACAGTTTCTCCAATCAAAACCATTTACTAAAGATCATAGGCACATGTGCTTTTAGTCATACTTCTTGTCAATGCATCTTCTTGGAAGGTTTTTTTCCTGCTTTTTTGTTCCTTTTGAAACACAGATGGTTTCTTTTTCATCTGTTCATCTCAAACGCTGCTTCCCACCCATCAAGCAGGTGCAGAACAGAAAACACTCACACCTGCAGCACACACGCACACACACACACACACGCAGCCATCAGCCAATGACATCACGTTTCCTGAGAATGACAGTAGTCCAGGCATTAAGACTCTGCCAGGCTGAGTTTAGCTTTGCTGGCCGAGCAACACGACAGAAACACACCTGCAAGATGGCTGGAGGTTTATCTGTCTTTAACGCCTCTCCTGTCTTTGGCAAAGCATCTTCTGTTTCACGTCCGAGGCAAGAAAAAACAGATAGAGGGGGGCTTTTTATTCTGTTTAAAGTTAAGTGATCAGTAGAACCGTGTTAGTATGTGTGTGACGGGAGGGAGGGGGTTAGGCCTGAATCAAGTGCGGCGCCTTATACACTTTTACTCCTGATTAAAAGCCGCTATATGGTTTAGGTAATAATGGATATGTGTATATATGAAGTGTGTGTGAAACGGGTAAGCACGTGCTGGCAACTATGCCAGTCTCTCAAATATATCCAGGCGTTGTGCTCCATCTGTGACCCTGCATGCCAAGACCTGGCCTGACCCTAAATCCATCTATATCTGAAATTGTATACAAACCACATTTTTATGTCCCAGGTTTTAAATAGATATTCTTTAACACATTCAAATGAAAATCCTGGAAACGCTTTTTTGCCATATTTACGCATAAATCTTAAAAATGTTATTTATCATTAATTATTACTTTGTTGTCCTAGACCTAGATTTTCTGTCTACAACTGTAAAAAGATCTGTTGTAAAATAAATTGCTCTTGATAAAGGGTAAAATAAAACAAACCGTAATTAACATTCTCAAGTCTGTACTTGTTTTTTTGTTTTGTTTTTAAACAATGTTCTTATATATTTGAATTAATATCTTTGTTCTAAGGCCCACAGGGGAATAATTTTGGGATGTTAAGTTATTATTGTTTGGTATGTATTTGTTGGTGGTACACCTGTTAGGGCGGAAAAAAAGGTCAGTGAAAATCAGATTATATGATAAAAAAAAATGGACAAAATACTTTAGTTTTTACTAAATCCAAACAGCATTTTTGTTAAACGGTAAATATATATATATATATATATATATATATATATATATATATATATATATATATATATATATATATATATAATTTAAATTATATATAATTTAAATTATGCATATTTAGGATGACTTAGATAATTTATGAGCAAAATGAGTAATTGCAGATTTCTATTAAAATGCATAATTTTGAGATTGCTCTAGTATTTGCTCAAAGAAGTTATTAAAATGAAATGAGAATGTGTTTTAAGAGCCCTTTATCCTTTTTTTTTTACTTAAGTCTGTAAACAAATCACATAAAAAGCTAATTGTCAGGATATCACCCCCATAAGTAGAAACATTTCCACACTTTTATATAATTAGCTAATATAAAGCCATATATATATATATATATATATATATATATATATATATATATATATATCTATATATATATATATATATAATTTTTATTCTAATAACTAGTTTGAAGGTTTTTTTACTCAAATTCTGAACAGTGTCACGCGGATTACACTTATAGCCGCTCTTCCCCGCTTGCAGAATCACGCCGCGCACCGAAGTGGAGCCGGAGTCAACAGGTGCCGAGTTCAGGCGAGTGAAGTCTGCGAGCATTATCGGTGAAAGAGCTGCTCGCAGAGCTCAGGTTTCCCTGTCACGTCACTCCCCACGGTGGCCTGGAGACGCGCAGAGCTCGGTATTTGTTTGAATATTAACGATTAGTACTTTGAATTCTGCGCGGCCGCCGAGGAAGCTAACTCTACGATTAGCTGGCGGGAGGAAATAAACCGGTCAGCCAACGGAGTTTAGCCTGTTTAGGATAATCGAACTTAGATGGCTAATACGAATCGAAGCCAGGTACAAAACAGATCAAGTCATACTTTTTTATCTGTTTATATGTAAACACATCGAACGTTGCATTAGATCCGTAAAATCCAATTAGAGAGCGCCAAATACTGTTTTTTGAAAAGAGAGATAGATACTTTTTGTGGTATACCAACGAGAAAGCTTATAAAAGGAAGCAGAAATGTCAAATTTGCTCCTCATTTGCGATTTATGATACAGAAAGCACTATTTGGAAGCTTTCACGAATGCCCAACCGCGTTTTACTTTAAATCTATTAACGTCAGCAGATTTGTTTGGGGGATAGAGCTAAGTGCTTTAGCTACATTAAATCACCTTTCAAAACACATTTAGTCACACTGATGTTGACCACTCATAGCTTTGCTCAGCTTTATAATGTTTAGGGAGACCTCTATGCATGTGTAAAAAACATTTTTTAAAAAGGCTGCTGTTATTGGGACAAGACAGAGCAGATAGATATTTGTCTTCTTTTATATAATAAAACATATATAAAATAATTAGCCTGCAGTCATTTTGTGACTCGTGGTACAAATATAATATTACAAAAAGTGACAGTTTTCATCAATTTAAGCAGATCTTAAGTATAATATAATAAATATAATGTCTTTAAAATGTGTTAAGTCTCTGTGATGATAAACAGTGTATGAGGTGTATATACAAGCATGTTTTGGTAGAAAAGGTTTATGAAAGTAGGAAGAAATCTTGGCGTGATCCTGTAAAAGTTAGCAGCGTAAATTTAAAAGCTTATTGAAGTTTTCACAAAAGCACGCTATTTATGTGGTAGCCAATATAATGCGGCCTAGTAGCCTCTCAACATTCTGGGCATCTAGAGTGCCTGAGACTTAAAGGAACCTGGCACTAGTTTACAACACACACACACACACACACACACACACACACACACACACACACACTCACACACACACACACAATAGTCTGCTTGAGTATGTGCCTACGATACCATAGCAACCCTCTATGAAATCAGCGAGAAAGGACACATTATACCAAATAAATGCCGTAATCAACTTAAAAAGAATAACATGTTGCTTAAAGCAACCTTTGGAGAAAGTTATTAAGGGAAATAAAGTGGGGTACAGAGGAAATTGTGCAGGAATTGTTAAAAGAGACAAGAGGGGAGGGGAGAGAAACAAACAGAATTAAAATCCCAGCCATTTTAGTAGCATCTTTCTCTTCTGGGCCAAATTGCATCATTGCTATCAAACATAGAGCGCTGTGGTTCTGTGATCAGGCCGTGATTAAATGTGTGTGTGTGTGTGTGTGTGGACACACGACTCATTTGCTTGGTAATCAGCTTTGTTATTGTAAGTTATTTGCATATTGGCATACATCGATTTTTTGAGTGTAATCATATAAAATTCTACGGCTGTGTACATGCTCTTTTTTTATTTTTAAATCTACCTATATTACATTAGAGAATAATGTTAAATTATTTTTAAAAGCGCTTTTCATAAATATCTTTAACAGTGTTTATAAGCACGCATTGCCTTTCAAAAATTTTAAGGTGCATTAAATCCGAATTCTAACCTTCTCACAAGTTTATTTCTTTAACAAATGCTGCTCTTTTTAAAATGCGACGAAACATCCTGAAAAAAAGGAATCATGTTTTCACCTAAAATACTATTCAGCGTCAATAATAATTGTTTATTGAGCATCAAATCAGCATATTAGGAATGATTTCTGCTACAGTGGATCATCTGCGTCGCTGAAGTAATTCAGCTTTGCATCAGAATTACGTTTTACGTGTTCAAATAGAAATAATGCTGTATTTTAGATCATTTAGCTTTGGTGAGCGTTAGAGACCTATTGAAGAAAAGCATTACCAATTTAATTGAACTCTTAACTTAATAAACGTTTGATAGTTTCATTATTTAAAAAGTCGATTCCTATTTATCCCCCCCTTTGAAATGCGTTTTCATTTTCTCAAATTATTGCACACCCTGCTAAAAACATTTTCATGAGCAACTCTGCGGCGTCGGTTAAATTCAGCGCGTGTTTGCATCCGTCCGCTTGCTGTGACTTCTTTCCTTACCAGAGCTCTGGTGAAGAAAGTGCGTTTGTTGTGCTGTGATGATTGCTGGAGCTGATAGCCGGGGGAAGCAATTTGAGCAGCAAGACAAAACCACAGCATGCTAATAAGAAGGTAATTCCAACAAGAGTGTAACCTGGCGCGATAAAGGAAGTGCCGTGTTTTGTTGGTAGAACTAGAGTGTGCATTCCCAAAACTATATGTTTGCTTCCCCGTCTCGTATCTGCGCCTGTGGTTGTATCTTTCCATATAGCCTGGAGTGATATGGGCCTGGTGCCCGCTCTCAGCCCTCTCTTAGTGTGTGTGTGTGTGTGTGTGTGTCTGCTGAGGCGCAGGCAGATTAGACCAGAGCTGCTGCCACAAAAGCACCTGTCTAGTGCTCTCTTTAATTCTCTAAATTAGCACCTCGCGCCAGGCACTTTGCACACACTCGCACACACTGAGCAGTGACATGCTTTTAACTGCCTTGATAATCACAGCGTCAACTAATAGTCTTTCTCGCACTTTCTTGCTCGCGCGCACAGACCCCTCCTCTCACACGTTTTCACTAACTCTTGGCGTCAGAGGAGTTTTTTCCGTCCCTGTGAGACGCGGCTCTCAGTTAGTGGCTAATGTGAAGCTGATAGCGCCGTACGCTCTGATGCCCTTTAATTCACTTACCAGTGCTGAACTAACACAATACCTCCGTAGCTACAATGAGCCAAAGCCTCAAATCCAACTTTAACCCATACATTGTGTTATGTGTCGATAAAAACACGATCTGACTGCAGGGCTGAAAGGCGTCACCTGCTGCAAGGTGCATTTTGAAGAGAGGCCAGTTTAGTCAATTGGGTTGTTTGTACTAATGCCTGCCCACAGAGTGGTTCTCTATCTATCTATCTATCTATCTATCTATCTATCTATCTATCTATCTATCTATCTATCTATCTATCTATCTATCTATCTTTCTATCTATCTATCTATCTATCTATCTATCTATCTATCTGTCTGTCTGTCTGTCTGTATATATGTCTGTCTATCTATCTGTCTGTCTGTCTATCTATCTATCTGTCTGTCTGTCTATCTATCTATCTGTCTGTCTCCACTATCTATCTATCTGTCTGTCTGTCTGTCTGTCTGTCTGTATATATGTCTGTCTATCTATCTGTCTGTCTGTCTATCTATCTATCTGTCTGTCTGTCTATCTATCTATCTGTCTGTCTCTATACCTATCTATCGATCTATCTATCTATCTGTCTGTCTGTGATGTTTGTCTATGTGTATATATGTCTGTCTATCTGTGTCTATCTATCTATCCTATCTATCTATCTATCTATCTATCTATCTATCTATCTATCTATCTATCTATCTATCTATCTATCTGTCTGTCTGTCTATCTATCTGAAATGGGGCGCTCAATGCTCAATATAAGTTAGGCTTTTTGCAAGAATATGGAGAGGTTTATTGAGAGAATAAGCCGCGACAACATTTGTATGCTTAAAACGATCTTGAAAAAGCAATGTGCTGACAGGTATTTTGTCAGTTTTGATTTGTTTTACGTAGCTCTTTGGACTGTACTGACACCTGTTGGCGTGGATGAGGTTTCACAGTAGGTATTTACAGTATTTTAAATGGCTATAAATTGTTGAGTCATGTGAGCGCCATGCATGTTTTCTTTTAACCTAAACAACACGCATTATGTTCAAATCATATGTTGAAAGCCCTATTGCTATTAATATTGATTTCGTTATGAATAAAATAATATTAAACTTGTTCCTAAAGTAATATACTTGACTCACTGTGCGTGCGTGTGTGTGTGTGTGTGTGTGTGTGTGTGAGTGTGAGAAGCAGGCTGCATGTAGAGATCTATTCACTAATCCCCACTGTCCTCTGCATCTCACACACACACAGTGCGCTATCTGGGGCAGCAGAAGGTCTGGGCATGAGTTTTGCACTGTTGGCATCACAGTCTAGGCACTGGCACTCATGAGACTGAGAGAAAGCTGGGTGTGGTGTGTGAGTGTGTGAGTGTGTGTGTGTGTGTGCCTTAGTATACTAATGAATTTAAAGGAAGCGGCAAAGAATTAAAAATATATTTAAAATATCTATAAAATACACTACTTTATAGCACACGTACTAAATTACTGTTCATTTACACAAGCAGCTGAGACAATTGAGAGACATAGAGAAATGCAGAAAAAATGTAAAGCAATTGATTGTTTGTTTGAGAGACGGCGATAGAAACAACACCAGTCATTTCTGTCACAGTTCTATCTGATATTTGTAATCTCTCACTCTCTGAGAGGGCAGATGCCCAGGTCATCCAGCAACAGCTGGCTCTCCATGTGCTGTGACCAAGTGTTGGAGGGCCTGCGTGTGTGTGTGTCGGTGTGTGTGTGTGTGTGCGCGCTTTCAGCAAGTCATCATAAATATTCATTGTCTCTGTGAAATTTTATTGCCAAATGATTTTCACTAATGCCAAAGAATTAACTCTTCTTTACTTTTGTCCTCATGCTCTCATCTCTAGCGCTTTTTGTCTTTATAACAAAGCTTTTTCTGAATGACTATAAAAATTAACACACACACATTGTATATATATATATATATATATATATATATATATATATATATATATATATATAAATAAATCAAGAAAATCTAAATACAGAAGATTTGGAAGTCAATATATTAATTGCAATTTTTTTCTTGTTGCATTTTTAAATGCACATGTTCATATAGGTAAGGGTATGTATTTTATACAGTTTTTTATAGTACCACTACTGCCGTGTGATTAAAGTCCAAAAGAAATGCCAGTCGCACTGTGTTCGTTCTAATAGTACCTGACTCTTCAGACATCTTGGGAGGATTCTTTTTCTCGACTTTACAGTTTCTGGCAGGAATTCATAAGGTATAGACAGAAATGGCTATCATAAATGTTGACATAACAACAGATCGATACAGGTACGGCACATGCAGAAATGAATTCTGATTGATATGATTCACTTACTCACTTAATCAGGCCCAGATGGAGAGCTGAAAAGAAAAACAGCTGAAGCTCACAAAACAGAGATGAGAAATGGAGTAAGACTGAAGAGAAGACAACAGAATCTAAACCTGTAGAAGACAGATGGGAGAGAGAGAACAGAAAGGCAAACAGAACGAAAGATGTAAAGGCCAGGAATTTTAAGGGAACTTGTAAGAATAAGAGGAAAAGGGAAAAAACCCACACAGAATTCATCAGGCTTGAATTAAACAGGACGTCATCCAAAAAAAAAAAATTAGAACAAAAGCCTCCCAGTCAGAGTCGCAAACTCAACAAAACTTCAGCTATAAAATGCGTTTATTAAACCAATTCTTGCATTGTTGCACACCAAGTACGCACTTCAAAGCTACAGTCAGCCAAGAGTATAACAGCCGTGTTTACACTGTATGCCCTTGAGTAAAGTCTGAACAATAGTTGACAATGTGCTACTAGAAAGTAAAACAGAAAGATCACAGTGTGAAAGAACACGGGGAGAAAATCAATTTCAGTATCTTTTTGTTTGTTGTAATTGAAATTGTTTTATTAGCCTGAGACTTCAGAATAGATTTGAAGAGTCAAACAACATTCAGTTACCATTATGCAGCTTTATTTTTTTATTTTTTGCCATAAAGATAGTAGTCACGGTGTTACATTGCACAAAACCAAACGTGTTTGCATCGGAGGTCATTTTAGTTGCATATGTCTGTGCATGGGCACCAAACTTCAATCTGTCTTTCTACAGTCCTTTCAATCTACACATAAGGCTGACCCCTGAATGCACACTCATCACAGTACTCTTGCTGTCCCACATCCAGCGATCCTCTTTCACACGCCAATGCCCCCAGCATCTGCCTGAATGCCTCGGGCTGGGCTCCCAAAGACCCCAAAGAGCCAAAGTCGACGCCCTCGACTGTTCTACAGTGACCAGAAACGGTGGCGTTCGCCCAGGAGCCCGACCTCTTGCCCCGCAGACGCTTCCAGAAACGAGGTAACAAGGGCCAACCGAGACAATGAGGATGCTCGCTTTCATCAAACGACTGGTTTGTCTGTCAACCCCATGCCGTGGACCAGCAGGAGGCAAGAAAACTCATAGGCATTGGAACAAGTTAACAAAAAATCTTGAACTAAATGAATTGTTCGCAGTGGCACTGTTGTGTTTTGTTGTTGGGTTATAGCTGTAAGTAGAGGACAGGAGTTATTCTGCCGCCTGAAGAACAGCCAGGCATATGCCATGACCCTGGGCGGCTATCAGGCCAAACGCCACGGGCAGTGTGCTCAGCTGATAAGGTCACTTTGTGGTGATCCAGTACACCAGAACATGATTTGGCTTTTAAGAAATGTCCTTTGTGTGGAGTTACTTGGGGAGAGCTGGTGGTCCCGGGCTTACCTAATCACAGACGGGCCTCGGGTTAAGATTGAACTTTACCACGATTTTAACCAAGAGAGTTGCATGAGATGCATGAGACTAGTTTTCAGCGAAGACCTCTTTGCTTCAGTGTTGACGCATTTCTGAAGTTAGCATTATCCTTGACAAATACCCAATAGAATTTTGGTCATTTGCTTTTGGATTATTGCAGGAGGTTAGCTCTGTGACCAACAAAGTTATGTGTCATGATAATCTTAATAAAAAACACAACTTTTATGATTTTTTTAAGCCTATACAGATGGTAGAAGCAAAACTACACCTCGTTTGCATTACTTCATCATCAGCTCGAGCAACTCTTTCAGTCTTTACTTAAAAATCTTTTCCCTAAAGGTTTGAGTTAGTGTAGTTTTCTAGTGTGCAAGTCTAAATATTTAGGCCATGAAATCATTTTCCCATTTAGCCACTTGTTAGCCTTTTTGAGGCAAGTAAAAGCGTCATGTTGTAGAATAAAACGTGAAAATATCTTGAGCTTAAAAATAGCAATTGACTTGAGATGTTTGAGCTGAAAGTTTTCTAGGCTTTGGCCAACAAAAATATATCCTCCTGCGGCACTCTACAGTTTTCTATCTCACCTTTTAGACACCAGATGCTCCTCTAAAGGTTAAATGAGTGCAAATATTGAGTGCGCTACACTGGCCGCGTTATACATTTTACCAGAAAACCATGCAACAATAACAATGTCCTCGTTGTTCGTGGGGCATTATTTCAGCAGTTGCTTACGTAATTGCACTGGAACATGGACACCTTAATGGAAAGTGACACAAATTGAAACGCAAAGTGAAACATTACGCCCCCGTAGGGACATTTTTTAGAAAATTTACCCTGTGGTTATAAAGCAGGCTGTGTGAGGAAACAGACGTGTTAAAGGAAAGAGAGATTATTAGTGCAAATACAAGAATGTGCGAGAAAAACGTTGTTGCCTATTTTGATTTAAAAGGCTTGGGTACAAATGTCGGTACTTTATGTATATTCTAGGAGGCTTGTATATTTTCATCCAGGAGCAGATTTAAGCTGAAAATTGCGTCTCGAGTCCCAGCAGTGAACCTTCATTTTCCTTCTTCGGCATCCTTTGCTGTTTTTTGAGGTCCGCGGTGACGTTTGACGAAACGACACTCGCGCACGTTAAGGCTTAGGTCACGTACGTCGAAACCACTTCGTTTCAGATTGCTGTGGACCAGGACTCTGCATAAAGATAGGTTATCCGGACCGGAGCGCCTTCGCTGTGGTCTGTGGCTTTGCCAGAGTCTGCGGGCCGCCGGGCAAATCTACAGCTATCAGACCACGAGGCCTGTGGTGGTGAACTGGAGATAAACGAACCGCTCACCACACCCCTCACTAAAATACCACACACACTGCCTTAAACTGCTGCCTGTCACCTGAGGTGATGCTTTGTAGTCTAATCCCTTTCCTAAAGGTTTGTTTAGCGGCCGAATCCATTGCATTAAATGCGTTCGGAGTTTTACTTCGTGATTAAAAACGATGTACTCTCCGCGTCTTTCCCATGTCCCACTATGGCTATGTAGCAGGACGCATCCCCACGTCCTGCAGTGAATTATAATCTAATTTGTGTCAGGGCCATCTTAAAAATCCGTTTGCACTTTCCGAAAACGTCCTCTTTCAGATGAGAAAATGTTAAGAGCAGTAGTCGGAGCCAAGACTCGCATTCTTGCCACTTTGTTGCTTGGGAGTAACTGTGTTTTTCTTGGGTTTTCTGGCTCGCCTCTCTCTCTCTCTCTCTCTCTCTCTCCGGCTTCCATTTCTTCCTCAAAGTGAACAGCAGAAGACCGTTACAGAATACCAAGAAAAGAAGCGGCGGGAAAAAAAAAGAGAGAATGTTTTGTAATTCAAAACTGCACTCGGAGAGCCAGATTAAAACAAGAGAGGAGACCTGCACGCCAGTTTTCCTGTATCTGTCACAAAAAAAAAGGTTACACATCAGGAGCCAGAATCTGAAGTCGTTCTTTTGTTTAGGTGTTTTCTTTGGAGAGGGACGGATATTTTTCATCAAATATTTGCCCCGTTTTAATTCCCGAGCACACCGGAACGCTGCACTGAAAGGTTTATTTTACAAAAAGGAAGCATTTCAAATAACATTATACGTTAAAACACAGTTTTCATCCAATAATAGAAGCAATACATTTGTTTGAATAATTCTCTTATTTTTAATTATCTTAACAATCTACCTTTGGTTTGTATGTAAAGGTGTCATACCAGTCATTAAAAAGTGTGTATTGCCATTCACAGGAAACTCCACTGCATTTCCTTTTTCAAGCAAGTTTGTTTAGGACAGTTCTGTGTGGTTTAGGGTTCATCTATAGCATTATTTCACTGTTACGTGTTACGCTTTATATTATTCAGCATGCACTGCTGTTTTTATTTTAATTTCAATTGATGACAACCTGTCATTCATGTCAATGGTCATTAACAAAACTGATCTGTTCAAGTAGGAGGTAGCGTATCGTTAATGATGGAAACGCTCAGTAACTTCGTGGATGTTTTACAGTAAACTTATTTGCCATTCTTTGCGTAGAGCTTAGCGAAATCATATCTGAGGGCGCCAACATTTTAGTGACCCTCTTACAAATAAACACCGTTGATGTCCGTTCACAGCACGCGGCGCAGGTTTCTGCACCGAGAGCCTTCTCGAGAGTAGTTTATTACAGCTGATGTCTTGTCTCCTGCCAGGTATTAAAACAGCACGACTCAGCCCACGCTGCACTGCGGTCGCGTTAAGAGGCCCCGCGGCGAGCAGGGCAGCGCTAGACTCTCATTAACTCGCGCCGTGATTTCAGCGATGCCGAACCGCGCTCCGGTCGCGCAATTAACGGCGAGCTCGGTCCGCTCCAAACTCGACCTGGAGCGCGTTGTTCGATCGTTAAAAAAAAATATATCGAAGTTTACCGTCGGTTCTAATTGCGCCGTGTGAGACGGAGCCGGCGGGGAAGCTTTCTCACAGAAGTTGCAGTGAGAAGTTTTGCTATGGGCTCCGTCGGGAGGTCGTCGGCCGCGCGGTGCGATAAACTCGGACTGGGATTTGATTAAAAGGTGACGAACACACCTTTTGACGATCAAAAGAGAAGCTGAATGATCTTCTCGGTGGCGGCGCGTGTCTGTTTTATGCTTCCGCTGGAGGCGTCGGTATATTGCTGAAGATTATTAGGCGCGTTCCTCGTTTAAATCGGTTAAAAACGACACACCGGCCTGTGCGGGAATATATTCAGAGATTCAGAACTGTTTGCATTTCAGCCTTTTATGCTACAGTTATACTAAATGTAGAGGATTTTGATAGCTATAGAAAAATTGACGTAAATGTTTTATTATAGCAAAATTGCATTTTGAAAACTTGAAATGAAATTGTACTTGTTGGCATAAATTACTCAATTCTCAAATTGTTTGCATTAAAAATATTTACATTTGGCACGAAATTTAAGTCATTGTCCTTTGGTCCTTTTTTCCATTAAAAGCCTATTTAAATTGTGTGTTCAGTTAGTTAAATCGTTGTTCCTTCCTAAAATCTATTTTAATATCAATTAAATTAATTATCGACAAAAGATGAATTCATTGCTAATAGCATTCTTTTGTATAATCAATTTCTATATATAATAGATATTATTTAACGAGGGACTTTCAAGTTGCACAGATTAATTTCTTTTAGAATCGTGCAATTATGATGCTAAAAATCATACGATCCATTTTATAAAACTAATTTTAATTTTTTTTTTTTTTACATTTTGTCGAACTCGTGCTTAATTGAAATCGATTCAAAAGGTTAATCATCTTTCAAAATTCGTTAAAGCGCTTCGGAAATATTTTAAAACACGTTTTTTTTTAAAAGCTTTAAAACACAGCTTGGGTTTAAAAACTAACGAAATTAATGTTGGCGAACCACGAAGGATAAAACAAATCGGTTCACCAGTAAACTAAATTCACACGGAAAATAAATATTAGTGCTAAATTAAGCAAATAAAATCAAATCAATAAATTTTATTCAAGTAAGTTGTGTAAAATATGAAACGCTTAACCGTATTTATTTTAATAAATAATCAGTTTAAGATTAAAAATACTAGTGGGTAAAAAAGGAAATAAAGTAAGTAATGTAAGACGCCTGTTTTAAAAAAAATTAAGGACTTTATTCATATTGTTTTATTTATTATAGGAGCATATATTAGATCGTTTATTTACCAAATATGCATATTATATATTTTTACCAAAACTTATTTATCATCATTTATTAACACATAGTTTTTTTTCCCTCTATTTATTCTTTTAATTTAAACTCTTAATAAAAAAATGCATCTTCTTGTCACGGAAGAGGAAGCATTGGTCAGCTATCTAAAATCAGTGTCTGTGTGGATCATTCAGTTCTTACTCATTTGATCAAAAACGTGTTAAAAGAAAAGGATCATTATAAGCTACATCAACAATAACTACACAGCCTGAACACACTGCACGAACCCTGCTGCTTTTACGTTCATCGTAAATGAAGGCGTGCAAGTCAAGTGTCCTAGGCCTGATACTGGGCTGCACTTTATGTTATTATATCGAGAAATAATTTTAAAATTCACAATAGCATCCTTTACTTATTTTGTAAACCGGATTAGTAATTTAATAAACGATATCCCTCGTGCAGCACGCTTTCCTTTTGATCTGGATGAGGGCACGCTAGGAGATCTTTATTCAAAACACACAATAAAAATGTGTTCATCTATATTAATGAATTTCTGTCAATGTTTATGTGTTTCAATCACCACTGTATATCTCACGTGGCTCTGTGACTCCATCAGCCTGAAGAAAGTCAGTATATCTGACTCCGCTGCTTAAAGCACGCGTTCAGAGGACCATCGGGGTTAAATGCACCTTTCTGGACAAAAACAAAAAACGTGACCGGCCCTCATTTTACGTGAAATAAGTCGGGCGGTTTCTCGTTGGAGGATTATGATGATGCGCTTTATTATATTATCGATGAGCTGTTGGCGCTTGTCGGCGGGGTTTCGGGATTAACAGAATCCGACACGAGTTCAAAAAAAGTCGTGCGTTTTTCCCAAAGTTTGCAACCTGCCTTTCGACGGCGTTTGAAACAACGCCCGAGCAAAACCAGCCAGCAACCAATTCGCCAGCGCGCCAGATCGACAAAGTTGCGCGAAAAATCGCCGCGGAGCGAGGAGGTAACCATAGCAACGGTCCGCCCGCGGAGAACGCGTCGCGTGAAACGGCGTAACGCGTCGAAATCTTGATTAAAACGTCTTGAAGATACTTTGACAACCGCGCTAGGGGCGCCAAAAGACAAACCTCAGCCGACCGCGTCCAGAAAATTACTGACAGAAAGTCTCTCTAAAATGTCGACCCCGGAACTCTCTGAATAATTCGCGCGCTGATCATCTTTAGGCTGGAGCGGGCGAGCCGGGGCTATTTCTGTAGCTACTTCCTGCACTTTCGGTCGTGTTCTATTTGACTTGGTGTTTTTTTTTTACCCGTCTATCCCTGTGTGTACAGTCTGGCTCGATGTTCAGTAATCCGCGCCGTCCATGATTTTCCCACAGCCCTCACTAATGCCCCAAAGCCGCAGCTGCCGCACGCCGCCAGTCGCTGCACCGATCAATAATTCACCAGCTCGACGCTTCAACGACCCGCCGCCCCGGGTCGACTGAGGCGACGACCGATATTTACTCACGCGGAGAGGACGTTCATTCTCCCGCGCTTTAAATGCAGCGTCAGTAAGCTTTAGCCAACGGGCGAGATCCCTTCGGTGCGTCTGCGGATTAGACCGTCGCAATGCGCGCTGCGCGTATCGGTGACTGCGACGGCATTTGAGGACGCCTCTCGCGTTCATCCTGTCCGGGAGCAGCGGGGGTCCCGTTATGGTGCGGGAGACAGGAACCGACTTCAGGACATAAAGACGAAGAAAAGCACTCACGGTCGCGCAGAACGTCTTCGCGCGAGCGCTTCTGCGTACACCGGCGCTCGCGGAGAATTAATTTCGTGAATTCCCCGGTCGGTGCCTCCGTCGCGACAGCAGGAGAAATATATTTTAAACGGAACGGTTCACTGCATAGGAGCTGTGCCCCGGGGACCGCGGTAATCCAAGTGCGGGGGGAAAAGCTTTACTTTTACGGACGGGACAAACTCTGGGAAACAGCCCGACTTGTTGAGTGCTTTTTCGCTTCCGGTATCACCGAAGAAACCGACTCTGGTGCGCCCGCTCCCTCTCCTCTCTCTTTTTTTTTTTGGACGCGGAAGGTTTTAAAGAAAAATGGGTCTTTGAGGAGAGCTGGCAGATTCCCCTCAACTACAATGGTACGTGCTATGAGAATCAATATCTTTCCCGCCGTTTGCGGAAATCGAAGCCAACAGATTTGAGTCGTCAAAAGAAACTGAGCGAAAAGCGCGATCGGATAACTCTTCTCTCACAGATACAATTATGCCTTCGCCTCTCGTTCACGTTCAACGAGCGGTTCGTGGCTTTTATTGTAATATTGTCGTGCAGCTGTCTGAAAAGTGCTGTGACACATAAGAACACTTAATTGAGCTTTGCCATGTGTAGCAAGAACTAATAATAATAATAATAATAATGCAATATCAATATATGATTATTTGAAATGCAAATATAAAATAACATTACGTTTAGACAGCCTCTTCTAAACGTAACAGGTAATGCGTTTTATTTAATCACTTTTTTTTTAATGTCATGAGATATTTTTTTTAGTTTTAGGGGTAATTTTAGGTACTTTAATATTTGTTCAGGTGGCGTTATGTGTATATCTAAACTGAAGGTTTAAATCCACGTGCTGATTTATCTAAGTGATGGAGATGAATAAGACCGACTGTCTGTGGCAGAACGGATTTTTTCTTTCTTTCTTTTCTTTTTTCATCGTGATGCACGTGTTTTCGAGGGTGCTTTTATTAGAGTTTGTGTCGTGATGTCCCTGCAAGTCGCTTCAATTGTATATATTTGAATGCATGCACATCTAGTCATATAGTAGACCGTTAGCATGCATGTGTATAACACACTGTCAGTGTAACGTGATGAAAACGCCTTGGCGTGTCTGCAAATCAAAGTTTTGACAGCTTTCAAACAGCCAGATCTGAAAACGAGCTGCTTTATTAGGATTGTTGCATGAAAATAACAACCTCCTCGTGACTTCTTCCTTTAATCCTACAGTGTTAGACTTCCTCCAGCTTCGACTCTCACTCGCGTGCGTTCGGGAAGGGCAACATTATTTCCAGTTATTTGTTAGTTTAGGACTTACGCGCTCTAGTAAGTTTGTCCGAATAAATATTTGCACGGCAAGCACATCAGGCCGTGTTTAGATTGAGAATTGTAAGGCCGGCCTTAAACGCGAGATTGACAGGCCTTTGCAGGCTTGAGGGGCCGGATCCGACTAAGAAACGCCGCGTTTGCCTGCGGCGAGCATTTTTTCATCATGACAGATCTTTTCAAAGCGCTGAACAACCTCTTGAGCCAAGCGCACCTGTGAGAGCTACGCTATAGAGAAACGCGAACTAATGCTCGGCGGCGAGGTCAGGCACCGAGTCAGATTGAAGCCTCTGGACGGTGACCGGGTCGAGCCGGCGGTTTAAAACGCAGGTTTTTCGCGAACCTGCTCGAAAATCCCATTGGCCGAACCCGCGGACTTCGTTATGGAGACCCGGCTCAGGCCGCGAATTCCAGAAACCGTCTTTTCCAGATTGACTGGTTGAGGCCATGCCAGGGTTGCCATGGATGCAGCGCCCTGCGGTGATTGGTGGACGGCTGCATGAACTTGTTTCTGGGTGTAAACTTCTTATGGGAGGACGTTTTGTGTTTGCGGCATCTGCGCTGCTGGCACAGAGATGCCGCGACCTTAAGCCACCTACACGAACGCTGCAACACCGCTGCACACCTGCACACACACACACACACTCCAGGGAAGGCATGCACGTGTAGGTACACCTGGAGCGCCCGCTGAGGCCCCGCAAGCGCAAGCACGGAGAAGACGAGCCGTGAAAGTGGAGATCAGAGGTGCCGGGTGCAAACCGGGGGTTTGGCGTGAGCCAGGAAACTCGTGTCAAAACCCCAAACAGAGCTTTAATAATTAGCAGCCTCTCGTTCATTCCAGATCCTCTCCATCGGTCTGTCTCTCCATCTCTCTCTTTCTCCTTCTGCTATTGCCTCTGAGATGCTGGTGTGAAAAATCACATTTTTCCAACAGTTCTCCCCGAGGTGCTACTGGCAGACACACAGAGAAAGGACGCTTCATTTTTTTATATAGCACCCGTTCTCTCATTCCTCCTTCTTTCTCCTCTCTTTTTTTTTTTTTTTTTTTTTAGTCCGTCTCTCTTTGATGCGGTTGCCATAGAGGACAGGTTTATATGCACGCTGATTTGGCTCGGCGTTGCCAGCTAGTAAATCATAATGATAAAAAAAACAATGGTGCTAATAGTAATTGCTGTGTCGTTTGGAGACAAACAAAAGACAAAGAAAAAGGGGTGAAAAAAGGGAAAATCAGTGGGACCTGTGTTGATTGTTCTCGGGCCAGCTGGTTTTTGAATGTGTGGAGGACGGCCAGGTGTGTGTGTGTGTGTGTTCTGTGTAAAGTTAGCAGATACATATGTAGACTCTGTCGGAGGGAGTGAATAACCGAATCGCTGTGGTTTTGTTACTATTACTATGGCTCATATTTTTTTACTGTAAAAACTGCTAAAACCCTAGATATTAATTATTGGTAAGCCGGGGGGAGACGTGCTGCCGCAGCTTCTAAAAGGCCTCAAAACAGGTTGAAAATAGCTGAGTTATAAACTTGGGGGCCTAGGCTATGGCTACACTTTTAACAAACAAACAAATTCAGAAAACCTGTCAATTATAAATGTATGTTCGCAAGTTGAAAGGTCTCATATCGATTAAGTCTCATATTTATTAAAATCTTGGAATTTGCAAATATTTATTTTATGTTTTTCTGAGGTTTTTTTTTTTATAATTTGTAGTATCGTAATGAAATTGTTTTGATAAATGCAATTTGTTAGTGGAAATCGATTTAATATTTTTTTTAAGTGTTTTTATTTGTTTTCTTTTTTATGTTTTTCTTTACCATTAACATTTTTATGCAAATTAATTTTTACAAATTAATTGTTTATATTGCCTGTTATTTAGTCACTCTAACTCTGTGTGGTTTTGTTGAACAAACACAATTTTATTAAACATGTTTGTAACTCCAAAAAACGTGGGCCATTTGAGGCAAACAGCTTAAAGGGAAAGTTCACCCAAAATTATTCCGCTATCATTTACCCATTCCAAACATGTTGGACTTTTTTCTCCTGTGAAACACATTTTTTTGGTCCATACAATGAAAGTCAATGTGATCTAATATTGTTTATAGGTTTGGAGCAACAATTAATCAAATAAAAAATTTTAGGTGGACTATCCTTTAAGTGACCACCTAGCAACGCCATAGCAATGCTTTTACCAGTTGAACATGAACAGTCACCACTCAAATGTACTCCAGTCATCTAGTTTAAAAGTAAGGTGTGTGATTTTTCAAACAAAATTGGCTGAACCAATGGCATGAGTTTGGGTCTGAGACCACCGTTAGTCCGGACGATAGCCAAAGGGGTTTGAAAAGCAGTTTGAAACAGTCATTAATTTTGCAGTTCTGTTTAGCGCTGAAATTACACACTTCACTCTTAAAGTGCGGACCACAAAAGTGTGTGTCTGTGTTCGGGTGTGTGTGAGAGAAAGAAACTTCATATTTCAGGAATTTAACCACTTTAGCATTCCACTAAACCACAAACGTATTGCCATATGCCTCCAACCCATATACACCTCTCTCTCTCTCTCTCTCTCTCTCTCTCTGTCTCTGTCTCTTTCCCCCATAAGGACCTATGGAGGAACCCCCTCATTTGATTCCGTTATTCCCACCAATTAAACATTTTAAACAAAGAGCTCTATTTATCGGTGAGAGCGAGGAAACTTGTCGTAATTAACACATTTACATACATCTCCATTGACTCCAATTAGGTCAGAGGCTCCCAGAGCCGCTTTGAAATGTCCCTCTTTTCTCTGTGCGCTTCGCCTCTAAAATGTTAATTAAGAAGAGGCTTGAGATTCTGGCTGAGGGCTGGCCATATGGACCCTGCATATGCTCCATATGCATACAGCCCATATATAATTAATAGCTCACTACAGAAAAATAGGAGCTTTTTGGAGGCTGAAGGTTCCTCCTCTCGAAATAAGGATAATAGCGAAATACTGAGTTCCTCCAGGCGCCAACATAGACTTCTGTTCTCCATCTGTGGACAAG
Organism: Puntigrus tetrazona; assembly: GCF_018831695.1. NCBI lineage: Eukaryota > Metazoa > Chordata > Actinopteri > Cypriniformes > Cyprinidae > Puntigrus > Puntigrus tetrazona. The sequence continues at coordinate 78,125 of NC_056706.1, read as the reverse complement.
ACAAACGAACGGATGATCTCAGCGCGGCGAAATACGCTCGAGCTGAGTTTGTTCAGCTGGATTGTGCGGCCCGGGCCTCGCTGACGGCTTTAATTTGCTGGTTTATCTTAGGGGTTGAGAATCAAGTCAATTAAATTAAGAGAAATCGAATGAGTCAGTGGAACGTTTTCCATTTTCTGCTTCGGTTCAGAGCGATGGGAGCCATTGGAACGAGCGCACGGCGAAATCTGGTTAGCTGATTTCCTGGAACACGAGAGTAATCAATACCCTGAAACTAAACAAAAGTAAACACTTGAGTCAATCAATACCTAAAATCCGCATAAAGAAATCCAACCGAGAGCGTTCAGATTTTGACATTTGTGGAAGGGCTTTAAACCTTCCACTTGCGTCACTTTGTGCGTCCGGGCTTTAGGTTAATGCTCTTTAAATGACAGTCAGGTTTTGTTTTTTTTGGAGTTGCGGAGAGGGCTCACCTGCTCACTGCCGCTTGCTGCCCCATAAAATGCTCCTTCCCACAGCTTTCACTCTTCAGCTTTTCTGTTCTCAACGACTTTCTCATGAACAGGCAGAGCCGCGAACTCGCTCTCTGAGCAACATGTGCTTTTTAATCGTTCTCTTTAATTATCAAAATGCATGTTTATGTTCTAATAAAGGCAATCAGCAATTGTTCCGCGCTTGAATGAGATTTTAGCGCGCTGTAGATAAGACCCTATAAAAGTGGGGGAAAATTGGGAAAGCTAACGTTTCATTGGGTGGATATGAATAGGCTTTGTTATTCACCACTGCCCGAGCCTAGTGCCAATGCCTGGGACTTATTATGAGCGAACCGTGCGCGCGTATACGCTGGAATGGATGTTGATATGTATTTATGCACACAAACGTGTATTTGTGGTTAAACTTTATTGTTCATATTTGAACATTATTAGTGTGTGTGTGTGTGTGTGTACATGGTGGATGGTTGTTGAATGAGGTCCTGGTTGGCTCTTTGGATACCTGCTGTGGTTTATGAAATTAAGTTTGACTTTTTTCAAAAGTTTCCTTACGCTTTTTAATGGAGACGTAGGTGTGCGCTGCTTTAAATCTTAGAGACTAGTTTTTCTTGCATTTTCAGTAAATTATCTAGAGCCGTGCATTCATTCAGAAAAGGCTGAATAATTATAGAAGTGGCTTAAAAGCAAATAAATCTTCAAATGACCAGTTATATATCTAATGCATATATCAAAAACATAAAAGTCTTGTAGAAGTTGAGCTAAAATCATCAAATGTCAGCTCTGGGCATTTTTACATACTTTGTGTTTGTTTTGATGCTGTGTTGTTCGTGCTTTTATTAACAGTGTATAATAATATCAGAAGTGAAGATGTTTTTCACTGCATAATTACACATTTTACATTAAAATACTATTAATTCAATATGCTACTTGCCATTTGTTTGTACTAATTTATTAAATTTACTAGCGATTTCATTGTACATGCAGAAAGGTTACCTTTAGCCGCTGATCTAGAGTGTTTGCTTCTCTCTAGTAATTAAAGTCTAGCATGGGGAAACCAGCAGAAACGAGCAGCGCTGTTCTGGAGGGGTTTTTTTTTAACCCCCTTTGGCTATCGTCCGGACTAACCGGTGGTCTCAGACCCAAACTCATGCCATTGGTTCAGCCAATTTTGTTTGAAAAATCACACACCTTGCTTTTTAAACTAGACTTTCATGACAGACTGGTTTATTCAAGAACTGAACACAAGTGCAACACGGAGAACCAAAAAACTGTTAGAGACCATGTGACTGATTGAGGTATTGCTCCACTGAAGTCTCACGCTTCTGGCTTCTTCTGTTTTGTGTTTGATTGCAGGCCACAGAATCGTATCTGGTGCATGAAGGTCCTCATCGAGCCCCGGGCATCTCAGAGTGCTTCCTAGTGCCTGAATCCTACAGGGTACAAGCCACTTTCCTGTTTCTTTCTGTGTTATTGTTGCTCATTTTATGTGTTTCTTGATTTCTCTGACCGCAACATGATGAACTGAACTTTGATTTCTTTCTCATGGCTGATGTAATTAATCTGCTTTCAGGCCAGCCTGAGTTGGACTTCAGATTGAGATAAGATGAGTTGCAGTCGGTTAAGCAAACTGTCGAACTCAGATAGAGCAGAGATATAATCTATAACGCTTTTTGATTAATTCTCTCTTTCACATCCCGGCAGAGAGAACGGTGTGTACATGCGCATCATAAATCTCATCGCCCGTTTATGATCTCACGTGATGCATTTATACGGTAAGATGGTGGTTAGCGTCGAGAGGAATGCGCGGAGTTTATGTGGAGAAGCAGCTGCGGAATTATCTACATAAAATATCATCAGGATTATTTAACTGCCGGCCACAAGGGAATGTTAAAAAGCGAAGTGTGCGTGTTTGCGTTTGGGTTGAAACCGCACACGCGGAGTATATCGCTCGCATATGGTTCTCTTATGTGAGTTTTAATGGAAGTCTTAGCTGCTGCGACCGCAACTCGACCGTGGGTCCGCTCAACAAAGAACTGGGTGTGTGTGCGTGTGCGTGCATGTATGTATTTGCGTGTGTGTGTGTGTGTGTGTGAAAGTATGCGTGCGCCGAAAGCAGAATTGTTTTTTATGCACCTCATGCTATTTGGTAAAGTAATGGCTGGCGAGATCTGTGTGTGTGTGAAGCACAAAGACTGTGGTTTTGGATTTGTGCCTTTCGGTGCGGTAACGCCAACCCCTGTGCCCTTTCTCTGACCTCGCTCTTAACCTTTAAAGTCAGTGTTGTTGTTGTATATATGCATTTATATATGCACGTATATATGCATATGCAACATGCTGTATTGTTGAGTTTGTCCTCCACAATAATCAACTAGGATCATTCGAAAATCATGGGTTTATGGGGTTTCTTTTGGGAAAAGCAATGCCTTACTGCGAAAAAAAGTAACCGTGTTGCATAAGTACTTTTAGGCACTTTATTTTTAAGAAGATAACAAACTGTAACGTGTTACTTTACTAGTTATTTGAAAAAAGTAATCTGATTATGTAATCAGATTGAATATAAATCTACAGCCCTTTACTGATACACCGTAAAAAAAGCAAAATTAACTAAATGAACATAAAAATCACACAAACTCAAAATCTGATTACTGTCACGAATGAGCGGTCTGAGGCGTATGGATCCATGTGCAGGCTTTTATTAAACGAAGGCATGGTCATAACAGGCAGGCGTCGAACAGGGCTAACAGATATATAGGAGGTGAGGCAATAACAAAATCCAGAGACAGGCGGAGGTCAGGTCAGGCGGCAAACAATCAGAGAATCAGAATACAGACAGGGTCAAAACCAGAGACAATAATCCACGAACGATATAACTACAATACAACAGGCGAAACAATGCAACCTGCAGTTGAGTGGCTTGCTGCAGTATTTATAGTCCTCTGACAGGAAGTAGCAGCAGAGGGAGTGATCGCAGATCACCCAGAGGTCAGGGCTCCTCTGCTGGCTTGGTGACATAGCCCCCTCCTAGGAGCGACTCCTGGCGCTCCACAACACAAAACATAACTGTGAGCTTGGGAGGGGGTTCCGGGAGGAGTCAGCACACTGAGACCAGGGAGGAAGAGACGGTGGGAGGAGCCAGGGTGAAGACGGAGGAGTCTGGGGCGGGAGGCGATCCAGAGCCCAGCCATGATGGTCAGTGGTGGAGCCGACGGAGGAGGAGCCATGGAGAGGTAACGGTCATCAACCCCATGGAGCCGACCGACGGCGGGCGGAGCAGGTGGTCGGGGAGACTGAGGCGGAGGCGGAGGCGGAGAGCCAAGAGCCAGGGCGACACAGCGGCGCTGGAGGTCCTAGGCGATACCGCAGACTTCGGCGACTGATGCGGAGACGGGGACGAGGGAAGGACGCGGCGGAGCCAGAGCGACAGAGGACTGAGGTGGAGCCGGGGGAAGGGAGGAGCCTGACAGAGCCGGAGGGATGGAGGGACGAGGCGAAGCTGGAGGAGTGGAATCCTGAGGCGACGGATGGTCGACGACCGACCAAGGCGTAGCCGAGAGACGATGGAGCCTGGTGAAGCTGGTGGAATGGCGGAGCACGGTAGAGAGGAGGGAGCTAGGAGCCTAAGGGAAGCCGGCGGGTCTACAAGCCGAGGTGGAGTCTGGGACTCGGAGGCGGGACGGTGAAGCGAGGGATCCTTCACCCACGGCGGCGATGGAGACTGGCAGACCCGTGACGAGCTCCAGGTGGAGGGAGGAGGATGAGTGCAGGGGCTGCTGGGATCCATTGACGACGTAGCAAGGCTTGCACGCAGGCGCGGGCACTGGAGGCTTTGCACGCAGGCGCGGGCACTGGAGGCTGGCACGAGGCGCGGGCACTGGAGGCTTGGCACGAGGCGCGGGCACTGGAGGCTTGGCACGGAGGCGCGGGCACTGGAGGCTTGGCACGAGGCGCGGGCACTGGAGGCTTGGCACGAGGGCGCGGGCACTGGAGGCTTGGCACGAGGCGCGGGCACTGGAGGCTTGGCACGAGGCGCGGGCACTGGAGGCTTGGCACGAGCGCGGGCACTGGAGGCTTCTGGGCACGCAGGCGCGGGCACTGGAGGCTTGGCACGCAGGCGCGGGCACTGGAGAGGCTTGGCACGAGGCGCGGCACTGGAGGCTTGGCACGCAGGCGCGGGCACTGGAGGCTTGGCACGAGGCGCGGGCACTGGAGGCTTGGCACGAGCGCGGGCACTGGAGGCTTTGCACGGCAGGCGGCCATGTTGGAAAGCGGCGCAGGGCAGCGGCCATGTTGGAAAGCGGCGCAGGGCAGGCGGCGACCATCTTGGGAAGCGGCTCTGGGCAGGCGGCGACCATCTTGGGAAGCGGCTCTGGGCAGGCGGCGACCATCTTGGGAAGCGGCTCTGGGCAGGCGGCGACCATCTTGGGAAGCGGCTCTGGGCAGGCGGCATCCATCTTGGGAAGCGGCTCTGGGCAGGCGCATCCATCTTGGGAAGCGGCTCTGGGCAGGCGGCATCCATCTTGGGAAGCGGCTCTGGGCAGGCGGCATCCATCTTGGGAAGCGGCTCTGGGCAGGCGGCATCCATCTTGGGAAGCGGCTCTGGGCAGGCGGCGACCATCTTGGGAAGCGGCTCTGGGCAGGCGGCCATGTTGAAAGCGGCGCAGGGCAGGCGGCGACCATCTTGGGAAGCGGCTCTGGGCAGGCGGCGACCATCTTGGGAAGCGGCTCTGGGCAGGCGGCGACCATCTTGGGAAGCGGCTCTGGGCAGGCGGCGACCATCTTGGGAAGCGCTCTGGGCAGGCGGCGACCATCTTGGGAAGCGGCTCTGGGCAGGCGGCATCCATCTTGGGAAGCGGCTCTGGGCAGGCGGCATCCATCTTGGGAAGCGGCTCTGGGCAGGCGGCATCCATCTTGGGAAGCGGCTCTGGGCAGGCGGCATCCATCTTGGGAAGCGGCTCTGGGCAGGCGGCGGCCATCTTGGGCAGCGGCTCTGGGCAGGCGGCCATCTTGGGCAGCGGCTCGGGAAGGCGGCCATCTGGGCAGCGGCTCGGGAAGGCGGCCATCTTGGGCAGCGGCTCGGGAAGGCGGCCATCTTGGGCAGCGGCTCGGGAAGGCGGCCATCTTGGGCAGCGGCTCGGGAAGGCGGCCATCTTGGGCAGCGGCTCGGGAAGGCGGCCATCTTGGGCAGCGGCTCGGGAAGGCGCCATCTTGGGAATAAATGCAGTGTCTTCTTCCTCCATAATACCCAACGTGAGAGCTGACCCCACAGTCACTAAACCAAACTCAATAAAGTGTGCCAGTGATTCACGTGGACCCTCGAACAAGTTGTGTTTTGAGTGGCTGATTTATTCCCTCGTGAAAAAATTCAATTAGCAAACAATCCGTAAATCAGAGAAGTAAGCCAGGTCCAGAAATTCCTGAGTATAATCCTCAAGTGATCGGGTGCCCTGCTTGAGGGTTAGCAAAGACATTGCAAGGTGCATACCTGGCCATGGTTCGGGTGAAAAGCCGCTGGATCCTGGTGTGAGGTTGCATTCTGTCACGAATGAGCGGTCTGAGGCGTGCGGATCCATGTGCAGGCTTTTATTAAACGAAGGCATGGTCATAACAGGCAGGCGTCGAACAGGGCTAACAGATATATAGGAGGTGAGGCAATAACAAAATCCAGAGACAGGCGGAGGTCAGGTCAGGCGGCAAACAATCAGAGAATCAGAATACAGACAGGGTCAAAACCAGAGACAATAATCCACGAGAACGATATAACTACAATACAACAGGCGAAACAATGCAACCTGCAGTTGAGTGGCTTGCTGCAGTATTTATAGTCCTCTGACAGGAAGTAGCAGCAGAGGGAGTGATCGCAGATCACCCAGAGGTCAGGGCTCCCTCTGCTGGCTTGGTGACAATTACACTAAGTTGAATTTAAGATGAATGAATAGACCGTATAAGGATAAAAACTAGGTGTTATTTTGTGTGGTTTAACAAAAACATAGATAAATATTCTGTTATTGTGTTAGTTATAGGGCTTTTATTTTATTTTGCATGCATTGGGAACTATAAAAACAAAACAAAAACTGTGTTTTTTATTATTTTTTGCATAAACCGATGCATAGTTTGGTTCAGCAAAATGAATATTTTTCACTTGAATAAAACCAGTTAATGTAGTCGTTATAATTGCTTTCAGCGCATCAGACTTCACTTTCTTTGTGGATTATTTACAATAAATATATTCTTCAATATGTCAAAAGTCAGCTGGGTTGTAAATCCATTTTTCAGCCTGTAGTGGTCACTTCTAAAGCGTCTGGTTACCTACACCGCCGTGGTGTGTTTTCCCAGATGTTGATTAATCTTCGTTCGGATTAAGCCTGTAGTCCTGGATTAAATTGTGCCATAATTGGTAAGCGTCCTTTGTGGTGTTGTCTTAAGCGGTCTGTGAGAAAGCAGGCCTAATAAAAGAGCGGGCTAATCTGCCTCTTAAAGTTTGACAGCAGTGGCACAGCAGAGTTTCACGGCTGGAGAAGGTGCAAGATAAGCATAGTTGAGCATGCCGCCAGGCAGCCTGGGCGCTGTGGTTTGCCACAAAACAGATGTGGATTTAGGAGACCACCCTGCAATACTGCGATGCAGGACTGGGGCCTATAGATGAGTCACAGAATAAGAGAGAGGGGGAGAGGGGTTACTTACCTTCCATTAACTGATTAAGATGCAGATTGCAGTAGTGATGCACAGGGGAAAAAAGCATTGCAAAGCGAAAGTATTTGAAAAGGCTGCTGACACAAAGAATGCAGTCAGTCCTGCTGCCTTTGAATATTTGTTTAGAATTGCACTGATTCCCATGGCTTAATGGATATATATATATATATATATATATATATATATATATATATATATATATATTATAGTGGCCTAATTAATAACACAATACACACACACACACACACACACACATATATATATATATATATATATATATATATATATATATATATATATATATATATATATATATATATATATATGCAATGCACTTTTTATGACAACATAAAATGAAAACGTATCATATTTACATATCATAACCTTGGCAATATCGATCTGCAGTTAATTATAACATAGGCTACCAGTGGTAAACGACAGCAATGCATGCTCTGCAAACGCTAAAATCTGGCTGTTTCCCAAAAACCGTGGCCTTAACTGACATTTAGGCGTTTTATGCAGCTGCTCAAGTTTTGTGCATTTCGACTTTTCCGCCGCCGCACGAACGCGCGTCTTCTGCAGGACTACACAGGACGAGAAACTCCCCGCTCCTTCATCAAACGGGAAAAGGGTGAAGGGGAGAACGAGAAGGAGAGAAAGTTTTTTTTTTCCCCCTTCCTAAAGTTTGAGCTTTCACTTTCTGCCTTCGAGGCGGGGTTAGCGGCGAGCAGCATGGAGTAGGCGCAAGGGGGACGGCGAGCAATTGCAATGCTGCGACGCGGCGAACTTCCACTCAACTTCAAAACGCGATTCATTTCCGCCTCTGAGATAACTATGTACTCTCCGTACTGCCTGACACAGGTAAAACGCTTTCATTTAATTAATCAGTCGCGTCTGTGTGCGGCACGCTGCGTTGCGGTACCGTTGCCGTGCCCGGTCTTCTCTACAGCTGCTTAATAAACACATTTTAAGTTACGCGTCGCGCTTCTTAGAACGTTCTTTTCTCCCGCGCGTTTATTTCCAGCTTCCAGCGCGTTCGCGGAATCGTTTCGGAACTCTTCTCGCGCGTCTCATTGCACATGGGATCGGAAGAGAAAATGGCGCTTCTCCCAAATCTATTTTATATAAAAGGAGACGGGTTTGCCCGGAGAGGAAGCGCGACTGGCTCGGCGAACGGCTCGAACTTTCGATGTCAGACCGCAGGACGCTCCGCTCCGGTTTCTTCGAGTTGTTTTCCCGGGCCGCGGCGTTTCGGGAGACGACCCCGGCGGTGCGTCCGACAGCCGCCTCGCGCTCGAGGCGCGTCGATCTACCTGTCCCGCGCGAGAAACCTTTCCAAAAACGCGTTAGCCCACGTGAGCACACCGGGGATATGTTTTGTCGTCCTGTAATAGTTTAGCAGGCTTACTGCGTTGCGAATAAACGGCCCGAGGAGTGTGTGTTAAAACGCGTTTTTTTTTGACGTTGTGCAACCGGCTGTTTTACGCGTGTGCAACTTAAGACGTGCTATTTAAAAATAAATTAATAGTTTATTTATTTTTTCTCGTAGTCTTAGGCAGGTTGAGAGCTTGATCGATGATGCACGCTGGCCTCTAGGCTACTTTATGCATAAAGATCTGATTGTTTGTACACATACACATCAAAACATGTATTTTCATGAAACGTTTAAATTATTACCTTAAAATGACAGTAGGCTGTAACAGGCCCAGGTTCAATCGGAGCATTTCGTGCCAAATTGACGACTGACTTAATTCGCGGTCACCAATCTTTGAAAAAAAAACAAAAAACTAAACTTGGCAAGAAGCAGACTTTGCACTTACAAAATATTTTACTAAACAAGATTGCAATCGATGGCCTCGGATACAGGCTGCAATGCTCACAAATATTAAGCAGTGTTTTAATGTTTTGTCTTGTATTTTAACACAGACGTCCGTTTTTGGAAATTGCAGCCTGCTCTGTCCCTCACGGCCTACGCTCGAAGCCTTTTTTTTTCTGCACGGGCAGTGCAATTCGAAGAAGCATTTGTGTCCCTCAAAGATGCGCGTGTTTGAATGAATAATTCAGAAGTAAATTGAAAATGTATTTGCAGCCGCGCGCCACGCACGCACACGCACACCGCGCGCGCGCAGAGGCTTGTTTGCGCCTCGCGCCGCTTGAAGGAGTCGCGCCGCCGCGGACCGAATCTCGTCCATCTCCGAGAGCCTCTTTGGCCCCGGGTTCGTGGCAGTCTCCCTTCCTGGCTGTTAAATATTCCTGCAGCAGACATTCGACAGGTCTTTAAAATAACTTTCCTTTAGGCTAAGACACGCGTAATTGAATTCTCAATAGCTAAAGTCCTGCGGGCGCGCGTAAACTTACTCTGTCCCGTTCTTATAATTAATTTCTTTTTTCAGTGTCTTCATTTTTTAAAGGATTTCGGTCTTGGCTTCGATTTCTTGGCCGCAAATAGGCCTTTCTCCTTTTCCCCACACGGCAGACTAGGTCACGCCAAACTGTCGCTGAATCCAAGACGTCTGTGTCTAAAATAAATCTACTTTTCTCTCATTTTGCTTTTGTTTTTGTGGCGAATAATTGTTTTCTTGCTAATTAAGCTTTTGTTTTTAAAGCAGATACAAATGTCTTTTTATTTCCCCCCAGTGTTAAAGCATAGGCCTGAACAGCAAGCCGTTTGTAAAGTGCATGTCGTTCTTAATAATATTTTAAAGGTGCACGTGCGTTAATAAAAATAGGCCTATGAGTGCTTTTTATATATTAATGCTAAAGAAAATTAAAAGTGTATTTGCAGTCCAGTGCCAAGGCCGCTTGGAGAAGCGCTTGGTCGCTGCGTGCCTATAGCGCGGCGCTCCTTCATGTTGCGTTCATGTCTATAGCTGCAACATAGACTTTTTTCCTCTTTACTAGTTTTAAGCTGTGAACTATAAGTCTGTTTTACCTTAGAACTTTATTTGCTTTACTTCTGCAGCCGTCAGTTCAACAGTATATATATATATATACATATTATATTTTGATATTTGCTTTGAGCAGTAGGCTAAAAGGTGGAGTAAACAGTTGGGTCAGTGGCAAATAAGGGCCTAGATAAAATAAAGAAATCTTTTATAAATGTAATTGAAAATGTAAAAATTCTTGCAATGTTATTTTTCACTTTTTAAAATTCATTTCTGCATAACCATTTAGAGGTATGTTTTTATTGCATACACTGTATATATGCAGAATGTTTTGCAAACATATATATATATATATATATATATATATATATATATATATATATATATATATATATATATATGCAAAACATTCCGCTTTTTAGCGTCGGAATCAAAATGATTTTCACAAAAGCATTAAATGGGCTTATATTAAGCCACATATAATTTTTTTTTCATAGTGAATCCGTTGGCTTGCAAAGTGTTTTGTTTCAGGAGCTGCATCTTTCGCAGTCATTAGGTGTAAATGTTTTTCTTTTAATTGCAGCAAAGTGTCGAGAGACGCACCTATAGGCAGGAGCGCGAGCGGCTTACGGGTGAAGAAAAAAAACCCCAAACCTTTATCACACTGATTTACAGCGTCCTCGTCTTAAATCTTTCAGCCCGCGCTGGCTTCAGCTCGACTGTGATTTTGACTGCGGCGATAAAAGATCCTCCAGACCCGCAATCGCGCCACGTAGTGCGTGTGTTAAAAGGAATCCCTCCTTTGTCTCTTGCGGCTTTAGATGCGATTCAGATTGCAGGCTGCGTAAATCTTGCGGCAGGCCACGTTTACGCGGAGCGAAAACTTGGGTGAGGTTTGGCGGTTTTACGGGACGTTTACGTGCCTTCAGAAGAAGATGGAGACAAGGGGAGAGAGGGAGGGCGCGCATGTCCTCGGTCCCCCGCTAACTCTGTCCGGAGGTTTGTTTAGTCGTCTTTCTTATTTAATTACGGTTAATTATTAAAATAAACAAGGACGCGTGGGGCGCGGCGACAAATGTAAACAATAACTCATGCATTATTAACGTTGATAAAAGGTTTTCTGGAATGGGCGAACAGGTGGGGATCTCGAGCTTCCCGCGTAATGGAAGTTGAGCGCGGCGTTGCCAAATGCGCCGCGGTGCAAAATGTCGTTTGGGGAGCCTAAAGGGCTCGGTAAGGGCCTCGCACGTGTCTCAGGACAAGTGGTTAGCATTAATCATTTATTTAGAATTTAAAAAAAAAAATTTAAATGAAATAAAATGTCCTGCAAGGGTGTATCTCATTGACATTACAGGTTTGGCCCTAGGTAGTATTTCCCAAAGTTTAGCCGGTGCACTTATATTTATGTGTATTTATTTTCTCGTGAGTAAAAGGAGGCCTTGCGACCGAAAACAGATGCTGATTATTGTGGGCATGGGGGGGTGCTTTCCATTGTGCAAAGGATTCTTTAAAGTGGCAAAAGTTAGGATCAAAAATGGGTTCTTTTAAAAAACGATACAATGAAAGGTTCTTTGAGGAACCAGAGACGGAACGTCCATGGTGCAGTTTCAGGCGTACACAAAATATTTGTGAACATTACTGACAGAACAAGTGACGCTTAACGTAATTTCGAAATAAATACCATTATTGCGTATTTTTTTTATCTTTTTGAAATTAATTAATTTAATTTTTTTTTTTTTTGCAGATATCTGCACTGTTAATGTGTATTTGATTCTTTATATTCCAGATGTCTATTTAGTTTGACAGCATATTTTTCATTTTCAATGCAGTGACTTGTTCTAACACTAACGCCGGTTAAATTGAGCAATTTCCATTGAACTCTTAACAAATTTCCAACGCGTCTGTCTTTGTTCCATAAATCATTTGCTCTTATTTACTGCGCTCGGCAATAAAAACTCGCTGTTTGAGCGATGTGATTTTAACCAAACAGAGAATCGTTCTCTCATTTGGTTTCAGATAAGCCTTGTTTGATTCACTTTGGCTGAAGGGCCGCTCTTCACTCTTGATAGATATTGCAGCTCTCCTAAACGCAGCGGAGCAATTTAACGATAATCACAAATGCGGTTTTCCTGCCCTGTCCGCCTATTGAGTTTCCCCTTCCGACGAGGGTCTTTTTGGGACGCGGCACAGCAACTGCTCTTTCCTCCGGTCGTCTCGCTCAGGGAAATGGGCGAAACGGGAGGCTCTGACTGTGTGGGAATCGCAGAATATATTTTTTTAGAAAGCAGGAGAGAACAGGTCGGGGCAGTGGCCCTGGGGAATACCATTCGATCTCCATCGTAGGTCATTTCTGCATAAGACGAAAAAAGTCTAGCTATAAAATGTTGCGCTCGGTAAATGCTTACGCGTCCCTAGGCTGTTCCCTTAACGTGCTTGCCCTTCACCTGAGCGTGTTTTTGATTACACCGAAGGAAATAAATCATCTGATCAAGCCTCAGCGAACCATCAGCAGCGTCATCTGCGCTAACGTTAAGCGTTCGGCTCTGTTCAGGTGTCTAGTTTCTACCAGAGGACGGTGCTAATCGTTGATAGCTTCAGATTCTTCGCGCAGACGCCTCGTTTTATGAAGGCGCGCGCGCGCCGCCCCTCGCGCCCAGCGTGACCCTGCTGCAGCAACCGTTTGGTGCGGTCGCAATATGCAAAGTTACGCTATATTTACGATCCTGGCGGACGCCGTCTTGCCGGAGCGTCTTAGAAAATACACGCTCTGTTTTAGCTGGCAGCTAAAGACGCAGCTCAAGTGCTACGACGAAACCTCAGGTTCTAGAAAGAAACCTCAGGTTCTAGAAAAAACGTGTCTGCTGTTAAAAATAAAGATTCTTTATCGGCATCTACGGTTCCGCGGAGAACCTTTAACACCCTTGGAACCACCGAAGGTTCCTTGGATAATTAAAATATCTGGTTCTCGATCTGCCATCTTCTTTCTCTCGTTTTTGCTTTTTCGTCTGTCTGTGGCTCGTTTTTCAAACTTTCTTAAATCTCCATCATCCGCCTTCTCTTCTTAAACGCTCATTTCAGTTCTGCAGTCACTGTGGAGAGCGGCGCACGTACCGCGCGCAAAAGCCAAGCGCGTTTTACTCAATATGTTCTCATAATCACTTCACTTAGCACAACTGTGTAACAATGGCGTCTTTCACAGCGGTGACCGCGCTCTCGAATCCGTCTCCTCTCTTTTTTGCCCGTTTAAAGAGAACTGGCATTCTGGCCCAGCGCTGTTGTAATTCGCTAAAGCTGTGCGCCTTTCTTTGGCCAGAAATAACCAACTTCCACTGAAAGGTCATGGTCAAATCGAGGCCAGCGCAAGCATATGGTTTTGTGCTTTTATGCTGGGTCAAGCCTTTTCTTTACTGTTCATAATTTAACTTTAGGGTGAAGGACCTCGGGGTGAGTAAACATGCTTTAAATCAGGGCTATAAAAAATTGGCTTTCGTACGTAGAATGAATAAAAGCACTAATGCATTATTTTATTTTTCGCTTTCTTTTACTTAACTTTTATTTATTTTATAACCGTGTACTTATTTTGATTTGAATCCTTTTTAAATTCAGATGTTTCACTGTGTATTCTTTAAGAGAAAGAAAACTCCAAAGGCTGCAAAAGGAGTCTATAAAGGCCTTTCGGGTGAGTGTGTGTGAGTGTGTGTGTGTGTGTGTGTGTGTGTGTGTGTGTGTGTGTGTGTGTGAGTGTGTTTGACGAACCCGTGGCTCTCAGTGTAGGTGATAAATGGAGGGTTTAGAGCAAGTGTTTATAGTAGCACAGTAGCTGAAGAGGCCTGCTATACTGATGGGCCTGAGACACTCAAGGTCGATTATTTCTGTCCTACAGGCTGTGTGTGTGTGTGTGTGTGTTTGAGACGGGTGTATTCAGCAGGCTCACAGTCAGTTGGCATCTATGACCGCAGCTCTGCCGCTCTTGTTGTGTTTTGAGTAGCGGTCTGTGCTGTAAACTGTATTGAGCATGCAGATGCTAATAAAGTAGCTTTTTTGTTTTTAACATTGCGGGCTTCTACAAAACTCGCGCTGACGCAAATTCCTCGCGCCGTTGCCGTGGCGTTCGGTCGCTCCCCGTATTGTTGTTTGGCCTTTGGAATGGATCGTGCGGAGCAGGGCACCGCAGGCGGGAGAAAACCCGACAACAAACCTTAACATTACAATACATTAACCTGCCGGGGAAGAGACCGAGGAGAAGAGAAACGAATAGGCAGATGTTTTTTAGGAGCTATGCGGCATAACCCTCGACGCACAGACCTTCCCAAAGCCGTGCAGAATTTTGCATTGCTTCGCTATGACACCCGTGAGTGCTGTGATCTCGGGAAAAATAGAGCAATTAGTCTTTTCTGTCGTTTATGCAAACATTCCAGTGGAGCGGCTGTTGAATGTACACACACACGCTCCGGGCTCTTGCCATTTGTGAAGGTAAAGCAGGCGCTCGCACATGTGCCATCGCAGGATCCGCGGAGCGATTGCGTTCTGACAATCCTTCGACAAACGCAAAAAAGATGATCGCACGCCGCGCTGTTCTGTTTTCACAGATATTCGCTTTATTCACATCTGGCCATTTGAAATGTTGGATAAAATGTCTGGCTCCGTTCCAGAGTCTAGTGAGCTCCCTTGCTGTTTGCTACCTGCTTAGGCCGCCGCCTTCTAAGGTAATACGCTAACCTTGCGTTTGTAAAAACCAAAAACCAAAAAAAAAAGATGATGGGGAAAGAAAAGATATGAACTGTTCTTTATTGGTGTAGTGCATTTGTAATAATAAGGTTTCTGTTGCTTGGATGCCATTCATAAAGCATTTATTTGATTAAACTTGCTTCGGTTAGAGATACAAAATAAGATGTTTCTTTTTTACCAAAGCTTTATTTGATAAATACAATAAACACAGTTACATTGTGAATGATTACTACAATTGAAAATATCTGTTTTCTATATGAATATATTTTAAAATGTAACTTATTCGTGTGATCCGTCAGAAACCATGCTTATTTATTGCTCAAGAAACATTATCAGTGCTTAAAGCCTCGATGCAATATCAGGATGAGCAGAAGGTTCAAAATGTTTTGTGACATTATAAACATCTCGTCTGTCCCTTTTAATCAATTTAATGCGTCCTTGCTTTGTTAAAGCAAAGCATTTCTCTAAAAAAAAGTTTTGAACGGTAAAAGACCAAACCATAAAAATCTTGCTAAGTTTTGCAACGTTCTGTCACCTCAATGCGCGAGCGCAATTAACATTAACGACCGCTTTAATAGTGAATATTTCATCGTCATCTTGTCAACACGGTCAGCGTGTGAGAGATGTGCCGCTGCGAGCATGTGTCGTCCGACCAAGGTGCGTCCTGTAATCCTGTGTAATCTGGCTCCGGTCTATTAGCGATTAATTGATTGCGATATCTAATCCGAACGGACTATTATTTATGATGGTTATCATCGAAATTGCCCGTAATGGCAGATAATTACGGCCAGATGTGGTCAATCTGAGATTAGCTTTTAAAGTCAACACACATTACAGTAAACCATCGCAGATGTGTAATATGCACACACACCCTCCCCTTTAATCTAAGCATCATGTTTGTGGAATGCAAGAACATGCGCAACTCCACTTTCTCCTAACCTCAAATGAAAGACATTACCCCTTCTGAAGACAAACACACACACACACACACACACACACACTTGCTCTCTCCATCGCTACATTAATGCTCATCGTCAGTATTTTATACAGTACTTGTTAAATTAATATTTACTCTTTAATTTAGTCATTAATTGCTATATTTTCTTAGTTGTTTCTCTTATTCTACACAACTTGCTTTTATTTTTGCTTATATTTTTTGGAGCTGTTAGTTTTGTCGATGGCGGATCAGGCAGATGTGCAATGGAAAGGTTGCCGGGATGTTAAATGTTCTTCACTTTTAAAAGCGTTTAGTTCAAAAAAGCTAGTGAGTTGTAGGTGAACCAAGTAGCCACCTAGCATCTATGCAGATCACCTTAGCACCTTGTTGGCAAATTTGACAAACTTTTAAAATGTCTGTTATGGCGTACCCAAACCTAATAACTACCTTACCGGCTATTAATAAGAAGCAAATTATGAATTTATTGAGGAAAAGTCGTAGTTGTCCGTTAACAAGTGTTGCACATTTTAAAAATAGTAATAGGTTACTTATTTGTATCTTGTAAAATTGCATTATTTGTAATGCGTTGCCTCCAATGCTGGTTACACAGAAAAAAAAAACATATTTGTGTAGTATTTCCTTTCTTTCAAGAGTGATATCACAAATAATGATAAAAAAAAGCAAGTGACACATACAGTGAACTGTGGAATTTTTAAGTATGGCTGAATTTTCATATAAAAGATACTCCAGTAACCTCTAAAAATCTATTATTAAAGCGTAGGTGATGCTCGATCACGAGCAAGGTCGTGATTTAGGTTTATGAGGCTAGATGCAGATCAGCGGCGGTGTCACCGTCACTCTGTGGATTTAGGGAGGAATGTGGTGAAAAGGGAGGGATGGTGGTTTTTAAACGAGTGGAGAGAGCGATGGCGGTTTTTAAATGAGTTCAGGGAGGGATGGTGGTTTTTAAAGGCGTGGAGGAGGTGATGTTTATTGACTTGCGGACCGCTGCAGCCATAGAGCATTACTTAGAAGAATGGATGGCAGTGGTCCAGGGACACAGAGAGACGCGGCACATTCGTACAGTATGAGCACATGTGCGCGCTTAACACGTAAAACTAATCAAGCTTTGTAACTTAAACGGGAAAGAGACCAGGGTGAATGTAGAGAAAAAGCAGTCTCCTGTAATCCCCCCTGTGTTAAACAGATGTTTATTTTGTTGTATGGTGTTATAAATGGATGCAGGAGAAGTGGTGCCCGTTTCCTTATTGGGAGCATTTACATGGTTTAACTGTTTCACTCTCTCACATGCTAGCTCTGCTCAAACCTAATGAGCTGCCTATGTAGCCATGATTTTAAGGGGTTAATAAAAAGTAAGAATATGTGAATATGCAGAGCATTCAAAATCATTGAATCTTGGTGCCTCAGAAGGTAGCTCCCTGTGTAGGAAGCAAGGTGGACCACTATGTTTCTGAAGTTTTTTGGGTAAATCTGTGAAGTTCTCAGACACGCTGAGATGCGTGTAGACGCCTCTTGGCAAGTGAGCAAAATTTCTGTCAGTGTTTTTAAATTTATGCCAAAATGTGCAGACACGAAATACAATTGCATTTGATTTCCACAGTTTGCGATTAACGTGCAGCTGTTTACTTTTCTCTTGTTCCCTTTGGAGGTATAGGATTCGTCAAAGCGCAGTCTCATCACAGCAGTCAAATCTCTCCAGGCAACTCGAAGCAGATTTGTTGGTAAACTGCTACACGTTGTGCCAATTAAAATGATGAATTGTGATTTCTGTTTATGTAAGTAAGCTAATCAGGGCACATCTGTAAACAGATGACTGCTGTCAGTGTTATTGCCCATCTAAACAACAAAATTTGAAGGATTTACAACCGAACCGCAATTCTTTTAAGTGCAGTGCAATTAAAATGCTAGCATATAGCATCTCATAGGTGCGGTGTGTGAATTTCTGAACCACAAGTGTTCTGTAAGGAAACCTTTAAAGAGAGACTGGTCTGTCTTCAGAGATGACAAGGTTGTTAATCGATGGCGTTTGCTTTTGTTGAAACCATTAGCCCACATTTTCAGCTAATTAAATAAAAGAAAATCATGTTTTGAGACGAAAAACTACATTACCCATGATTCCAAAGTGAAACATCTACCAATCAGAGAACTGCAATTACTTCAATATCCACCCATATATGCACATTTTGCTATAATCTCAAAATATATTGGTTTTGTGTGCATAATGAAACGGTGTCATATTTCTCCATAGTTTGCGATTTGACCGAGTTATTCACAAAGCTTTATGGGATTGTAGTTCTTTCGCTTATTTGAACCATTTTTTCCTCCATTTTTCTTTTTTTCAAATGCTTTATATAAATAAAAATCTGTAATGTTATCATTCACCTTGTTGTGGTGTAGTTTGGTTGATGGCTGTTTGTCTGACCAATGCTACACAAAGCATTGGGGAAACCTGTTTGAAAACGGCCATTATTGTTGGAGTTCTTATGAGAAATCTTATGCACTTATGAGAAATGTTGTTGAAATATCAGTCACTGCAGTCACTAAATGCCTCAGGCTTCCTGCTGTCGTTTTATTCAGTAAACTATCCTCAGTGAATCGGGTCCGGAGCGGTGGTGTGACTCGGGCCGTGTGGCGCGCTGCCAGCTTCCAGCCTCACTCCCGTGATATGTGTGTTTAGACTGGCTTTCACCGAGGTGGTAAAATCCAGACCTTAACCTGAAGGCATAGCACAGTCAGTCCTCTGAGTTATGCCAGCCTTTCACCAATGCCGCCCACCGCAGGAAAGAGAGAGGGGCAGTATTTAAAGGCTCGCTCGAAATGTTTTGGCAGGGATGTAATTGTGATCTTGGCATTGAATGCAGGCTCAGTCTAAGGAACTGGGTCATGTTCGGGTTAGCACTTTTGCAGCGTCTGCTCGCATACTCTCAGAGAATTACTAAATGAGCTCAATATCTGGCAGCGCCTGACAAAGCTTATCGTTACTCTTGAGTCGGCCGTCAAGGAGCAGAGTTTTATGTGCGCTTTATAATTCGCAGAGGAGTTCGTGGTGATGTCATCAGCTCATTACGGCTGGCGTCGGATCAGTTGATTCACGAGCGTTTCGTAATAGGAAGAGATCACAGGATATTGGTGGAGGTATGTTCTGGGATCAGTCAAAGATGTTAGACTAATTCTACAAGCGAGGTCAGATACCGATCCCGAGCATTAGCGCGAACGCGGTGCTAGCTTACCTGTATGACAAGGAACTTTTGGAAGCCAGCTTTTTTTCTTTTATTATGTTAACATGTCGTCCTTATCTCCTCCGTTGGAAGCACTTGTTATTCTCTGCGTACAGACTCTGCGCTCAGGTTACGCAGCTCGGGGGCCACTTTTAGAAAATGCACAGTGAATAAAATGACCCGATAATTCATCTGGGTTTAAAATATGCAGTTACCATTGACGGATGCCTTTTTTATCGGCGTCGTTTTTTGGAAGTTTTTTTTTTTTATCAAGAGCTTGAGCCACGAACTAAACCAACGAGCTCTGACGATTTGAATTAAAACTAAATTTTGAAATGCAGAAAGACGACAGAGGGCGAGTGAATTAGAAATGTACTTGATGCACTTTATGAGTGTAAAACCTTTTATTACATTTATTGCAAAATATTTGTAAATATACAAATTAGCGGTGAAATTGTGAAAGGAGTGGGTTGGTCATGTGTCTAAATATCTGTTTCTTGGTGGGCTATGATTGCATTGTTTTATTTGGCTATAAAATACGTAAATCCAAACCAAAACAAACAATACGTAAAATAAGCCATAAGCAAGTGTCGATTGATAATTTTTTTGAAAATTCATAATTTGAACTCATGCTTGTTTATATGTTGTTCCTAAAAATCCAAAAACGGATGAGATGTGTACTTGTGAAACATCCTTCACGATCCCGAAATCTTTCATTTTAAGAGTCCGTTTTTGAAAGGCGCTTTTCTTTTTTTCCGGAACAGTGATTTTAACATGTAAATCATATGTAAATATTGTGAATACTCAAGCAAATTGACTATAATTGATGTGTACATTGCAAAACCTTTACCCCGTCTGCAATGCAAAGAAACCCAACACACACAGCATGCAACCATCAAGCACGTTGCGATAAAACCCTTGTCTATTTGTGTTTTGTGTTGTTTTATGTAATACATACGCAAACAAAGCATAATTTATTTTTACAGTTGTGCTGTAGATTCAGTAGCAGTATTTCAGCGCAGACGAATAAATCATTCCGTTTCAGATTTTTTTATTTTTTTTTTAATCTTGATTTCCAGCCCTAATTACATTAGCTGGCCGGTGTGAGTGTTTTCTTTCATTGCATCTGAGAGGTAAGGCCTCCGGTAGAAGCATTGATATGCACATATTGGATTTCTTAAGGGGATGCAAAGGAATGTTAACCATATTATCCCACTTAGAGGCTCTTCAGGTTGCCAAGTTCTGTCTTGGGATCTCGGGAACTTTGTGCATTGTGCTTGCCATCCCTCGCTAGTCCTCTCTGCAGTCCTATGCATCTGAATTTGTACGGTTGCCAGATATTATCGGTTTGATCAATGTCTCGCGCTCCTAAAATGCACCTTGCAGGGTTTAGGTATTTTGTTCATCTTATCTCAGAGAGTCTCAGAAACACAACACTGTGCGTTTCATGCGGTCCGTCGAGGGGCCGGGACGGGGCGTCGTGTAATTTTTACTCCCAAACTCTGTCCTCTGGCATACGTCCATCGCCACACCCCATCGGCGTTTAAAGAAGTCGTTGTACAGTTGTTGATTTTCGGCGCTGGAACTCGAAGTGCTGTGAATGTACTAGGTAAAATCCCACAAAGGGCTCAACGGAAGAAACCGGATCAGGCCCTTGGGTACTGCGGCGAAGAACTTCTCTGTTCTCCGACCGGACAAATTGTGCATTGAGCTGCTAGAGCGGGCGCTTAATGGAAAAGTTGACCTAAAAATTTACTCATCTGACTGATTTTTTTTTGTTTGTTTTAATCATACTGACGCACTGAAAGTCGCTTTAGCGTGCAATGCCTTCCACTGAAAATGTGGTTTGTTATGAATCATGACAATTGCGTTTAGGTTAACCGGTGTCGAGACGGTGTCACCAAACTAGCATTTGTTCTCATGTCCAGAGAGACTGAGATTCCTCCTTTCTCAATTCATTTCATGTCTTGCACATGCCCTCTTTTTTTTAAAAAAAAAGGGAAAATGGTAAATAAAGCAAAGATTAAGTTTGACAAGAAAATGCAGTTTTAGTTTTTATGCTTTAAACGGTCACGCGTAATTGAGTGCCTTATATAGGATTATATAAATAAATTTACTAGCAGTTTCTAAACAAATATTTCTAAAACTTCTAATTGGTCCAGCTGTATGAAAACCGCTGTATTCAAGTATGCAGTATCAACGATAATCCTCCTGGCAGTATGAAAAATCAAGCATAATTAGTTCTGAATATGTTTGTAGAGGAGTGAGCGGTCCAACTCTTCTTATTTATGTTTTTTTGAGCGTACCTTCCCACAGGTGTCAGGACCATGAGACCTGAGCAAACACGCAGGCCGCCGCAGCCAAGTGGAGGTCAGGTTATAGCGTGCGCTCTGGATTTATATCTCTGCGCTCTGGAGAGAAACTCTGGTTCCAAAGACAAGATGGAGGAAGAGGCCGCGCAGTACAATAACTCCAAAGCGCTTAACTGCAGTAACTGTAACTTCCTCTTTACTTTGTGTAAAACTAGTTACCCAATTAGTGCTGCTGGTAATTACTCTTCCTCGTGCTTAAGGATTTTTCAACATCTTAACTCATTCAGTTTGTATACAGACATCAAGCTGCTTTATTAATAGTGATCGGATTTTTAGCCAGTGAGTGATGTATGGATGAATCAATCTTAAATTAAATTAAATGGATGAAACTGGTCTATATGGACTAGAATATTACGCTTATTTTACTTAAGCAAAAAACACCTAGACGGACCCACAATGCCATAGTACAGACGTTGCCAAGTTTTGCATGGGTTCGCACAACTCACATTTTCCTCAAAAACGATTGCATGTATTTATCTAGCCCCTTTTTGTATAGCATTTGCTCTTGCTTCTGTTCATCCGTTTCCTTCTAGGTTTCGTTTTGAGAGACCACAGATGAGGTGGTAATGTCTTGACGTGTATGGAGAGACTCTTTCTGGCTCTGGTTGTGTCTTCAGGGCTCTCTAAAGAGCTCCAGCTGTTTCAGATTTTGTTTCCAAGCTCTAGCAAGCGTTTTTTTTTTTTTTTTTTTTTTTTTTTTTTTTTTGAGTGGATGATGATGACAACGATGGTTGTGGTTGTCATAAGAGGAACAACCGCAGTATGTGCATGTATGTATATGTGTGTGTGTGTGTGTGTGTGTGTGTGTGTGTGTGTGCATACAAGCAGGAGTCAGTGAAAGGCACAAGTAAAGAAATTAAATTTTGGGCAGAACGCTAATGCAAAATGCCAGTAAACACAAACAGCACTTTCTCCCTCTCCCTTATAAACACACAAATTCTTACCCCAGCTGCATATGCGCACACACACACACACACACGCACACGCACATTCCCTCCTCCTGGATTAAGCTTACTATAATGGGAAAGCCCTCAGTGCATGCAGTGTTACCCTCTCATTACCACAGCACCTGTCCTGAACTGACAGAACTAATGCCGGACAGCTCTTAATGAGAGAAAGCGGCTGACAGATGAGACAAATACTGACAGAGAGAGAGTTCACCGTCAGAACTGTAACGGAAACGATTTCTAAACTCGCTAAGTTTCTGTTTTTACTGTACGGTTACCGTAAAAAGTTTAAGGTCTGTTTAAGTCTCTTCTGCTCACCAAGGCTGCATTTATTTGGTAAAAAATACAGGGAAAACTGTACTATTGTGAAATATTATCACAATTTAAAATAACTGTTTTCAATTCTCAACTACTTTAATATGCAATTTATCCCTGTGATACAAAGCTGGATTTTCAGCAGCAGCAGTGCCACGTGATTCTTCATAAATCAATCTAATCTGATGATTTGGTGACGGTCTTTTGTTTGTTCTGGGTTCTCTTTGCATGTTATCTTACTGATAGTGATAAAGAACTTGATATTGAGCTATTTATTATTTTAAGACTATTATTTACTTAACAACAAAATCATATTGCAATTATTTCATACAATATCTCTGCCAATTTTGAGAATATTATATTTTAAAAACTGTAACATTTTCAACGATCTCAACAATAGTATGATTTGTGGAATCTTTAAATAGTATTGCTAATACTTTAATATCTACTTTTTAGACATTTAGACACACACACACACACACACACACACACACATAAATATATACTGTATGTGTGTGATTAGATTTTTTTCCTCTATATTTAACCATTGCTTCCTAAACGATTCAGTGAAAACTCTTCCACATCTAAACTCTCCATCCTGTCTTTTCTGTATACGCGCTCCTCCATCAGCTCTATTTTCTCTTCAACAAAGGGTTTCCTCACAGGCATTGTACCTCATTGTGCACATGTGTGAGCGTGTCACGCAGCTAGTGGCCATTCACCCTCACCTTTGCCATTGTGTTGTAATTACATCCAGTCATAGAGCGTGCGTGAGTGTGACTGGTGAGGCATTCGTGTTTTGTGTTCGTGTTGTTGATCTAGGGCTTGCACGGCTACTCGTTTTCTCTAGTCATCCAGAAAAGTAGTGGACTAGTCAGCGAGCCAATGTTTACCTTATGTAAATGTGCTATCCTGCAGCTGCAGAGTGTGTCTGTGCAGCTGAGATTTGAAAATGGTGTCTAAATGGAAACGGAGCCAGCACTGACTAGTCGTAGAAATAGTCAACTAGTTGGTACAACTCATTGTAATGCAAAATTAAGACAAGGTCAGTACAAAGGCTGCAATTTACTAAGAGTAGCAAATAGTTTATTTGCACTGTGAGTTTCTAGCACTGTGTTCGTTAACAGCGGTTTACAGCATTTCAGTATTACGTCAAAATAAAAGCTTGAATAATGATACCTAGGATAATGATGGCTTGAGAGTTTCAAAGGGAAGATAAAGGGTTACTCTACCCCAAAATAAAAACGTTGTCCCAAACCCGTAAAAGCTTTGCTTATCTTCGGAACACAATTTAAGATATTTTGGATGAAAACCAGAATGCTTGTGACTTTTGACTGCCAAGTAAATAACACCGTCGAGGTCCAGAAAAGTGTGAAAGACATCGTCAGAATACTCCGTGTGCCATCAGTGGTTCAATTTGTGTTTTATGAAGCTGTGAGAATACTTTCTGTAAGGATTTACTCTTTGATTTTTATCAAAAACTGCATCCTTGTGCATCATGTCATTACAGTTGAACCGCTGATGGAATATACCGGTGATGTTTTTCATACTTTTCTGGACATTGAGGGTGTAAATATTGTTTGTCAGTCAATGGGACGGTCAAAAACCTCACCGATTTCATCCAAAATATCTTAAATTGTGTTCCGAGGGCAAACTAAGCTTAACAGAACGTTTCTCTCAGATATTAATTTTTGCTCATCCTCAGTATTACGTCACATGCTGTCCAGTGGATGCTCTGCAGTGAATGGGTGCCGTCAGAGTGAGAGTCCAAACAGCTGATAAAAACATCACAGTTATCCTCAAGTTATCCTTCAGTCCATGAATTAACATCTTGAGCAGTGAAAAGCTATGTGTGTATAAGAAACAAATTTATAGTGAAGGTATTTTAACTAGTGGTTAATCGCGATATATATATATATATATATATATATATATATATATATATATATATATATATATATATATATATATGCTCTCATATATGTGTTTGTACTGTTTATATCTATTATGTATATATAAATACAATCACATGTATGTATATTTAAGAATTTTATGCAATGTTTATTTATTAAATATACTTATATTCAAATGTTATTAATATAATTAATAAAATAATGTATATGTGTGCTTTAATATATACACAGTACACAGACATATTATGTAAACAAGAACTTTTATTTTGGATGAAATTAATGACCATAAGCGTTTGACACCACTAATTTGAACTGTTGTTTCTGGCCAAAATACCAGTTCATAATCCATAATAACACTTCCTTCAATGAAAATGACCATCTCCTGTTTTTCTGTCAAATCAAAATTTTTTTTGCTCGATTTTGCTCCTGATTCAGGATTTTTTTTTACTGGAGAAAGCAATTATAGACGCCTTGTATTTTAGCCGGAAGCAGCTGTGTTTGTTACTAAATTGTCGATATATCCATTTAAAATGAAGTCAAGTAAAGATTGTATATCCGAGTGGTTCAAGTGAGAAAATAGGTTTGAGAATGCCTACTTTTACGACGAGAGAAAAAAGTGTGTGTGTTATTTGTTTACACTCGAACTGCTAGTTGAGGGTTTGTGGCTATTTAGCGCATGTTTGTCCATTTGAGCTTTGCACGATTACTGTAAACACCCTAAACGCGAATGCAAATTAAATTTGCCTATAAGTCTTCGTTTTGGTGTCATATTGACGTAATGATACAAGCTGGTGAGCTAAAAAGGTTAATATCATACAGCAAAGCGTAAAAAGATGTGAAGCACGAGTTGGTTTGATAGAGTAATTAAAAAAACGAAATGTAGGGAATTAGAGTTATCACAGGGAAAAAGACAAGTGACGTGACCGGTGTGTGTGTGTGTGTGTGTGTGTGGGGCACGAGAGGAGAAGAGAGAGTCAGGGAGAAAGATGGAAAGAGAGATAGAGTGGCAGAAAGACAGGAGGTGGTGGGTGCCTCATTTGCATAAAGGGTAGGGCACGACGCCCAGTTTAGGAGAAGGGTTGGCACCTCGCCTCGCCGAGTGGCGGAGGTAAAAAGAAAAGACTGAGAATAAAAGCGAGGGTGGAGGGGTGTGCATCGGGGAGCTCGGAACATCTCTAGTTTAAACCCGGCACTTGGCACCGGAGCCGCTGAAATATCAACCATAATTACATGCAGTTATTTACAGGTCGTGACTGGATGTATATACGCTGGAACCTGACCTCCGACAGACAGAGCACCCGGGCCATCCCAGGATGTCGGCCTCACGTCGTGTGCGAACCAGACAACGACAAATGATGAGGCTCTTCCATGTAAATACGAGTTTCTGCCGTTGGCAACCGACCGTGCTGGAAGTTTTCGTTAGCCGTTGTATTTATACGTGTGCGTTTTAATACATGGACTCGCTTACAGTTGCATCTTATTTACATTGATGCGTTCGATTTTCGTCGCGTTGCAGTAGTAGTACGGAGGGAGGACGGTTTTGCTTGAAGACATTGCTCTTTCCTGCGCCTTGGGCTGTCACCGAACGGAGAGAGGGACAATGCTTTAATGAACTTTAATGCGTGTTATCACATTCATGAAACAGTTTACAGAGCCCAAGGCTGTCACGGAAAGATCTCTCAAGGCCACTTTTTTTCTGAATCTTTTTAAGTAATAATTGCTTACAACATCTATCATTACTTTTTGCCCTTGTTGTTATAATCGCTCACGCATGCTGTTTTTTAAGGGAACAATATGGCCTGACATTTTTTATGTTTTATTTCGAAAATGTTGGTCTTGTAAATACCCTAATTTTAACGTTTTTTTAATAGCAAAAATAAATTCATTTTTTTTTACATCACTTTTACCTTACGAACTCAACATAAACTCAATAGAGGATGGCAAAGCGATGCATCATTTTTAGCTGTTGGATGCAGTCGTGAAGGTTTGTGACGGGACAGGCCAAAATCAACACTTTGCTGGGTGGAAGGATACAGATATTTGATGAAAACTACTTCGTTCCGCGCCCTAGGTTCATTTCAAAAGTAGTTATTCGACTTAGAATTCGTCATTTTCATCAGAGCTGTCACAAGCCCCCACAAAAACAAGCAAACAAACAAAAAATGAAATAAAATAAAGGTCTTTGCGGTTGATGATAAAAACATGCTCTGTATGAATGCTCTCTCTCTCTCTCAGTATCAATATTGAGTGTGTTTGGGCAGTCGGAGCGGTTGTATTTAGTCGCTGCGTAAGCGGCTCGATGCTGTGGTGTCACCCCGTGCTCGTCTCGGCATTTTTTCCAGTTTACACTTCATCAGTCTGCTGACTGATCTCACCGACCCAGTCCGGTTCTCTGACACATGTTCCCGCGGACGGAAACACCCTCATTCATATGATGAACGCTTCTACTTTCATAGCGGCATTTAATAGGCGCCTCTAAATAGAAATCGGATTGTTATTATTCCTACAGCCAGGCTCATGCGATAGACTGACGCCTGAACTAGATTAGAGAATCCAACTCGCTTCTAAATGTTTACAGGCCTGTGATGATATCAAACTCACTGCCATTTAGTTTCTTTTTTAAGCTATTCATTTATTTGCGATATGTAAAACATATAGTTAGAATAGTTTTTGATTCGAATTTCGACTCGGAAAGGTCAAAGAGGAAATAGTTGCTATGGTTACTCCCCGCGTTCCAAATCGATTTCCGCGCGCGGCCGTTTTTGCCGCCAGTTGAAAACGCGCGACGTCGATAACTTCCGCTCTATAGCTGGAAAATGACCAAAGCGTAAAATAGCTACACATTATTTCTAAAATCTCGACACAAAATGCACTTGTACCGCTGCCAACGTTTCGTTGCGACTTCCTCTGGGTTGGGTCCGCCGCTGTGACAATCAGAGAAACCTCAAAAGGTGCCTCAGGTGTGTGCTTTTCTTTTCTTTTCTTTCCTTTTTTTTTTTTCTAAAGCGAAATGCGTCTCAACAGCTTTTCTGTATGCGTTAAGAATATTTACCCTTGGAACCGAAATCACATAAATCACTCCCAGGTTTTCACATCTTGGAAACGTTTATAAAACTGAATTAATTCCACATAAAGCACCGCAGCGCTCCAGAACACCTCTCAGAGAACGGGTTTGTTTTAGCAGTCTCTGATTTGTAAGTAAAATATTTATTTGTTATAATTTGACCCTTTGGCTAAAAAAAAAAACTTAACTTAGACTACGCTAGCCGCTCGCTTTCTTTTTGCACAGCCTGACGAAAAAGTATTTTTTAGCCTATATTTATGCCTGCTGTTTAATTAAAAATTAAAGACTTCTCACAGTTTAGATCGCAGATTTTGTTGGTTATCATTTTTTTTTGTTTTAAAACAAACAAAAACATTTAAATAGGCTAGGCCTGCTTTTGAACTGATTGGCAAAATAGCAGATGTATTGAATATTTTACACATGATTTAAACATTTAACTAGTTTATCTAGAAGTTTAAAAAACGACTGTGTGAGACAACAACAAAAACATTTTATCAACGCAGTCTACCTGAAAGTTTATGAAATAAGTAATTAAATTAGGTGTATATATTTAAAATAAATAAGATCCACAAGGGCCACATTAATACTGTTTTTAAAAACGTTTTACCACTATATTTTGATTGTTCATCTATGTCCCCACATGCTATGTCGGCTGGTTCCCAGTTTCTGGAAACAAGCTACATCGTAGGCCTAATTTCTTTTAGCTATGATAAAATTCGATTTCGTTTGTTCCATTTTTGTACTTTAAAACTAAAAAAAAAATTTAAAAAAATAAAAATATATTGAGCACATTTGCAAATTCTGGTGTTCAGTTATCTATGCCAATAGACTCGGTCTTTTTGTGTAGGTTGAATAAGTGCTATTTTTTTTCCCTCTTGTTGTGAAGGTGCGTTTCATTATATTTTTTGGAAAATATTTCTTGCAAAAAATTCCCTAGCTCACGTCAGATTTCTCGTCCGCTTCAGTGCCTGCTCCGCTCCATCCGCAGCCTTTTTCCTGTCTCGCGCCAGCGCACGAGATCCGGTGAGAAGGAGCTCGCGCCAACGCGATTTCAAAAAAAAAAAAACCGTTAGAGGTTTACAGGTCCGTCATGTTGGGTCGTAAGAAAATCATATATTATTTGTAAAAAGGAAAGAAAAAGCAACGGAAAATAATAAAACACATTCATTTTAAAAGAACAGACTGAAGGCCAGAGGTATGGTATTTTTTCTGTAAGTCTCTCTTTACAAACTAACGTATTTTTTGTAGTATTTTCCACTGAATTAGTTTTCTCTGTGGGTGTTACGTTTGATTAAAAGGTATGCTAGTCCTGTGCTAGTCAGTTACGCTCTTGGCTTTGGCTATAATAAAGGGCAACCGCACAAAACAAAGCGTTTAAAAATTATTAATAACGCCGCTGGTGATGGCATACCTTTGACGAGCCCCCAGACACAAACAGCAGAGTAGATATTTGATAAAAACGTGCTAAAAATCTGAAGTTTTGTGAGGTTTGTATGCGATATAGAAACAGGCCATTCAAGCACGGCTTCCGGATATAATGTGTGAGAGCGCGTGCTGCCGATTTTTCTCTTCACGATCTCGGGCTTTTTTTCTCTTTTTCTCTGGAAGGAGCAGGCCTTGCTGTACAGAAACAAAAACACACAAGCAGTACGCAGCAGACTGAGACAGCCTTTCGTAGAAATCTCGCTTCTTTTTTTTTTGGTCTGTCTCTTTCTCAAACTTTTTTTTTTATCTTCCTCTAGCGCTCTCCTTTCTTTCTCGCATAAAACAAAGGTCGCTGTTTAGAGAGGAGAGTGTCATACAAAGATAAGATAGGCTGTGTTATAAAAGAGTTTGAATAAGGGCATTCGGCAGTGAACTGATCCAGAGAGCTTGCTTGCAAACGCCGTTTTATATGCAGTCTATGGCTTGCATGCTAATTTAAATCTCATGATAACAACGCAGAGTTCACGCTGTCATAAAGTTAGCTTCGTCCAAAATTATGTCAGATCTGTTGCAATCATTCAACCAATAATTCAAGCGAGAACAATGAACTTGTTACTGACACTTTTCCCCCTCAGGTCATTTAACGTAGACACTTTCGAACTCTTTGTTTGCGGACATGGAAATTATTTCATGGAAATAAACGTGTCAGACACAAAATCCATGTAGTCTGTCAAACCAAATCAGATACGAACTGTAACAACACGCGGAACGATTGCAGCTTTGCCTACGAAACGCAGGCAAAACAAAATACCAAGACACCTTGCTTTGTACACACAATACGAATTGTGTAGAAATTTCCTTTCATTTGAATTGGAATTATGCAAAGCGAGTTGCTAGCGAATGGAACGTTCACAAAAAAATGACACGCCGACCTGACGCTCGGCTTTGTTTGGTAGGAAACGCTGCATTTACATAGCAGGCGCCTACTGGCAAATGCAGAATAGTCTGCAGCGAGAAGGAGGCTGCTTCACCCGGTGGTCTCGGATAGGCCTGCTGGTCGCCCTAAGGTGTCGCCTAGCCCTGAGAGAGTGGCATATGTTGTGTAAACTCATTGTAGGGATTAAAGCAGATTAAATCACTTTATACGAATTTGCCCAAGCTAGCGATTTCCCTGGCTCTGTGCATGGATCATAACGGATCATTGCGAACAGGGATTGACTGAATTCCTCTAATATGTCGCCTATAAATTGGTTTAAACACTGAACGTTTCGTGTGCTGGCGTGAGAGAGCGTTTCGGGCCGGTTGACGAAACCGTGAGAAGTGCCGTGTTGTCATTACATCTGGTGTTCGTTGATGTACGTGTGCCGTTGCAAACTTTAACATTTGGTTTTCAGTGGCGTATTGAATATTGGCTTTGCAAATCCTGCTGATTTAAATATTTGAACGTGGTAGTTGGCTACTTTATATGAGGACGTTGAAATTGCTAGATTGATTTGCACTAGGATGCATCAGTGAGAATGGATTCAAAAGAGTTAATAAATCACAATATGTCAGTGTTTTCCTGTGAAAGCATGTTTATAGCCTTGAATCTGTCGTAGAGTTCCTTTATAACGGAACGATTTTTATTGCAAATTAATCTATTATCATTATTGGTAAAGAATACTTGTATACTATTTTATAAATATGTGACCGTGGACCACAAAAGTGATAAGTCATGAGTGTAAATTTTTAGAGATTAAGATTTATCGATCATCTGAAAGCAGAATAAAAAAGCTTTCCTTTGATGTATTTGTTGGGATGGGACAAGATTTGGCCAAAAAAAGACAATTTGAAAATATGGAATCTGAGGTTGGAAAAAAAAACACCTGTAAAGATGTAAAAATTAAGTTCTTAGCAGTGCTTATTACTAATAAAAATTTTAGTTTTAATACATGTACAGTAGGAAATTTACGAAATATCTTCATGGAACGTGAAGTTTACGTATTATCCTAATGAATTTTGGCAAAAAATAACTTTTTACATTTTACATATGCCTATACAATTTTAACTATATGTTGTATTTTTGGATATTGCTACAAATATTCCCCAGCGACCTAAGACTGGTTTTGTTCGTTCAGGGTCACATATATAGATTTTGAAACTCTTTAAACAATACTTAATGCTTAATGAAAAAATGAATATATATATATATTTTTTTAAATACAATTTTAAATAAAAATTGGTTGGACTTGAACATATTGGCAAGACATGTTAGTTAATAGTGTGTGTATTAATCAACTATTAAAATGCTCTTATAAAAGCATTTTAATGTGAAATTCTGTTTTGCTTTTTATTGTGTCCAAACATTTGTGTCTGACGCCGTCATGTTCTCAGATAAAGTTCAGAGAGAGAGAATGTTGTTCTGCTGTGGACTACGTCTCTCTCTCTGCTCTTTGTTTGTGCGCCGAATCTAAAGGCAGCTGCTGGTCTGTAGCGTCTGCTGGGAGTTCTGGCCCGCGCGTTCACACGCCGCTCAATGGAGGGAGGGGATGGGGCAAATGGGGACACTGCTGTGCGCTCGCTCGATGGAGGTGATGGCAAGTGCATTGGTGAAAATGGCAAAAGTGCGTGTGTGCATCTGAGCTCGGTTCTTGAAGACAAGAGGGGGAAAATGGAGGTAAATTGGGGTGGGAATGGAATACGGGCGGCACCGCTGATTGGCGCATGTAAAATTAATGTGCTCTGGACTTTGCAGTTGCACAAGATAGGAACTTGTTAATTTGGCAAAGTAAGGAGCCAACCCACTGACCGAACCCTACACCCCCCCCCTCGCTCTCTCGCTCCGTCTCTTTCAACCTCCCTCCCTCCCTCCGTCCCTGCCTCCCTCCCATTCAGCTCTTCAAGCGTGCGTATTGGCTGAGCGATCGGGCACCCGGTGCCAAATAGGTGGGCTCAGCTTCGCGCTGGCACACTCTGAGGCAATGGATAGGAAAAGAGCATGGAGAGGAAGAGAGAGATAGAGTTGGAGAGGAAAAAGGGGAAAAAAAGAAGCTTCTATCGGGTTTGCCAGCGGTCGTACGCGCTCTTCCAACATTGATTCGGTTCTCTCATTTTTTTTTTTTTTTTTTTTTTGCGCTCTCCATTCGCTCCTCTCTACCCCCCTCTCTGTCTCTCTCTCTTTCTCTCTGTCTATCTCCCATTCTCTGTCTATCTCTCGCTCTCTGTGTGTCGAATGCAGAGCACGCATATCTGAACAAACACCACTTACTGCTTTGCCAAACATTTTTTCTCTTTGTTGCGGTATTTGTGTATTTATTTGTGTACGTTTTTTCTCTAACAGTGAGTACAATACTTTTTGGTTATGAGCGATTTCATTGTCCGCTTTCTTGTGTTCATATGTAATATTTAATTTTTGGTTTTGGTGGCTGGCAGAATCCCCAACTTTTTTTTTCTTCTCTCATTTCCCCTGTTTTGTGTGTTTCTCGTTTTTTGTATTTCCAGAGCTGTCACTGTTTGGCTCCTCCAAGACTTTCTGAATTTTTCTTCTTGCTTCTTCAACTGGACATTTTTACAAAATTTTAAACATTTTTTTTTCTTCTACTTTTTCAACGACTTTAAAAACCCTGATATTGTGCACTAAATAGTCGTGGCATGTAGTGTCGAGCTGAGTGCGAAGAAGATATTTCACTCGTTTTTCCACTCCTTATCGGCCAGCAGGGTTTATGATGAAAGTGCAGAATGGTAACTACAGATGCTTTATTTAGTTGTTTTGCTGCATGTCTTGTGCGTTTTGTCTGTGGCGTGCTGCTTGTGTGTCTGTGCCGTGTGGCGATGTAGTTTGGATCAGGACGTGCGGTAGCAGGGGTTGCTTGTGCGGTTTGGCACAAGTGACAGTGAGCAGCTGTTGTGGACTCTTTACGTCTGTCCCTCAAAAACATCATTGTCTGTTTTGAGAAAAGAATCCTTTGAAACACAAAAATGTCGGCGTGAAAAAAAAAAGGCAGAAGAAAAAAGTGAGGTTGCTTAAAATTGTGTGTTTTTGTTTTGTTTTTCTTAATAGCATGTCTGTTTTTATATTATATACTCTGGTTAGGAATTTTTGTTCTAAATTGTAAACTAGCATAGCATTGTCTGTTATGTGATGCTTATGACAGACGTTTGTGTGTGTGTGTGTGTGTGTGTGTGTGTGTGTGTGTGTGTTTGTCATACTGGCAAACGCTCACTCGCACGTTTTCCCGTGCCTTCCTTCACAAAGCGCCGCCGAATCATGCTCCGAGATTCTAACGTCTTCTCCCCTTCCCTCCTCTTCTCTCCCCTGCTTCCCGTCTCTCCCACCCTCTCTCCATCCCTCCAGGATGAATTCCATCCCTTCATCGAGGCTCTCCTCCCGCACGTGCGGGCGTTCTCCTACACCTGGTTCAACCTGCAGGCCCGCAAGCGCAAGTACTTCAAAAAGCACGAGAAGCGCATGTCCAAGGACGAGGAGCGCGCCGTCAAAGACGAACTCCTGGGCGAGAAGCCCGAGATCAAGCAGAAGTGGGCGTCGCGGCTGCTGGCCAAATTGCGCAAGGACATCCGGCCGGAGTTCCGTGAAGACTTCGTGCTCACCATCACGGGGAAGAAGCCGCCGTGCTGCGTGCTGTCCAACCCCGACCAGAAGGGCAAGATCCGCCGCATCGACTGTCTGAGGCAAGCCGACAAGGTCTGGCGCCTGGACCTGGTGATGGTGATCCTGTTCAAGGGGAGCCCGCTGGAGAGCACAGACGGAGAGAGATTGGTCAAGTCCCCGCAGTGCTCCAACCACAGCCTGTGCGTGCAGCCGCACCACATCGGAGTGTCCGTCAAGGAGCTGGACCTGTACCTGGCCTACTTCGTCCACATGCCAGGTCAGTGGGTTACGCTCTCTTTCTCTGTCCTACGGCTACTGATACTTGAATGTGATTATTTAAGGGGGGTCAGAACTCGGGGTAAGGTGACACCCACAAAATCACCATCACATTCAGCACACTTATTAACACTTATTATTTGCTTTGAGCGTCTCTGTTCTGCGGCCAGAACCGAAATTACATCAGGGTTTCCACTGTCATGGAAAAAGTTGTGATTTGTAGCCATGAAAAGACTCATTTAAAAACATAGGCAAATGTGTATATTTAGTTCGCAATGTATTTGGTTGTGCTCTGCATGGAAGAAATCCTATCAAACTGCATTCAAATCTCAGGATGATTTTGCGTGTTTTTTTTAAGAACTACTTCTTAAAGTTGTGATTTGCAGGCATAAAAAGTCACGCTTTTTAAAAATCATGCAAATTTAAGTATTTAACTTATAATCTCTTTGGCCATGCTCTGTGTGGAAGAAATCCTATCCAGCTGCATTCAGCTCTCAGGATGATTCTGTGCTTTTTGGAAACGTTCGTACACGCATAATGACCGTTTTAAAGTTGTGATTTTTATGCATTAAAAAGTTGAAAGTTAATTAATTTTAAAAAGCATGCACATTTATGTATTTAATTTGTAATTTATCTGGTCATGCTCTTTACAGAGAAATCCTATAAAACTGCATTCAAGTCTGAATGATTTTATGTCTTATGGAGACATTTTGTACACTGAAAGGTTGTTAAAATCTATTAATTCTACATATTAATAAATGTAAATCCTTCACAGAAATTTAAAAATATGAATTAAAAAAATCTGAAACCCTGCTTAAATGTGAGTAACTCTACATTTCTGCCATCTGCATAGTATTTCATAAGGTATTTTCATATTTTTTGTGATGTTTTAATGTTTATAATAAGATGCTTTCTTTTTGTTTTGTGATGGTGTTTAATATAAATATTGTGTTGCTCGTATTCACAAGAAAACACAAGACGGCTGGCCTTTTCAGTCTTCGGTGCCATCTTGTTTTCTCATTGGCAGTGTGTTTTTAGAGTCGTATCCTTTTGGAGCGAGAGTGTGTGTGAGTGTGTGTGCGTGTGTGTATTCGTGGATAAGTTACTAGCACGGTCTCATACGTTTACTGCCAAACAGTGTTTCTGACACGGCTAACACTCTCTCTGACGCACACAAGATCTGACTGGCCAAACACACACAGGCCAACAAGATCCATAATCCTGTGATTACAAATCTGAAATTGCTTTCTTGCCTTCTTTCTTTTTTGCTTTTGTGACTAATTTGCATTTTGTGGTACTGCAAATAAACCACAAATTTACGGTGGGAAAAAATGGGCATATTTTCAATTAAAAACAATAAAAGAGCCGTTAACAAAATATAAGCGGCTGAATTTGAAAGAAGCTGAACAGTTTCCTGCCCGTCTTTCAGTCTCTCGGTCAGCGCACGCACTGGTTCACTCTGTGCCCAGCAGGGTTGGCCATCGCGCTGCCCGTTCAGAATGTTTGCTGCTGTGCTGCGGTCTTATCTTATCAGGCTAATTCCAGTGTGCACTGCTGCTTTTATCAGGCTCCAAATAGCCTCGCCGGAGACTGGCACCCTGCAGGGCAGCCACTCACAATCCCGGGGCCCGTGGCATCCTGTGCCAGAGCTCAGGGGGCCTTTCTCAACCCCAAACGCACACAGTCCCCATGTGCTGCTGTGGTTGAGGGCATTCAGTATTTTTTTTTTTATTTATTTATTTTTTTTTTATAGCAGATATTTTATTCTTGATTTCAGTTGTGCATTCCTAACTAACACCACAATTATTCTAATTTGAAATAGCTCGAAAGTTCAAATCTGGTATTTTGTGTGTGCCAAAAAAATATCTCTGCATTCTTTGTATTGAATGCTACAGCTCAGCTGTTTAATTTATTGGTTTGCTTTGTGTTTTTGTCCTTGCAATTGTTTATTTGTAGCACAAACTCTTTGTTTGTCACTATTGAATGTGGCCTTCGTTGTCACACTCTCAAATCGAATATTCCTCTTTTGTGTCCATAAGAAAGCGAGAGAGAACAAGAGAAAGGACAGCTACGGGAGTCGCTACAGTAATTGCTCTAGTTGGCACTATTGCAACGCCGTTGGTGCGGGAAGATGCGTGCATGTGTGTGACTGTGAGTGTGTACATTTTTGGGCACTCATTTTCAGCTCTTCATCTTGGTATTTTAAAACACAGAGATGTAACCGTTCGCAAAAAAAAAAAAAAAAAAAAAAAACAATAATCCCTAAACTAATTTTTTCGTTATACTGCAGTGATGGGTAGCTGGAGAGTTTGCTTTTTTCTTATTAAATGCTTTCCATTTTAAATGCCTAGGAAATGGATCGCCAGAGTTTGAACTGAGGCCCGAATTTTTTAACCACTACCCTGCACTTGACAGGGTTTTGGGATTTGACTGGAAAATGTTCCATACTTAGGTTAAATTTAGACTAGTGTTTCTGCCTTTGAATGGAGTGTGAAATGAATTGTTTATTTATGCAAGACTCTTAAGTAGTAATCCAGGTGTATTGGAGGTAAATGTGTGTTAAAGGTGTTTCCATTAAGAATGGTGATTATGGGGAAAGCCGTTGTAATGGAGGGAAGTGGCTTTCGGGGAAAGAGAATAACAATTTTATATCCAGGACTTTATTGTTAAAGCTGCTAATATATCATTATTATGAGAACATAATTTTAACTTTTCCCTACTTTAACGCCCCACACAGGAAATTTAATATTTAACCATTGAAGAGGTGTGAAAAATGTGCTTTCTGCCATTTTGCGTGTTTCACTGCAGCTCTTTAGAAATAAAAATGCCTGTTAAAAAGTAAAATCTTAATAAAACATGCATCCGACTAATACATTTATTTTTCTGCTAAATAATTCAGCATACATGATGATACAAAATGTATTTTTTTTAAATAACCTATTACACAGCAAATGATCAGTAATAAATGAACATTTTGTTTTCTATAAAAAATGCTTGATTTAGTAGTTATTACTATTTTCTAATTGTGCTTAATTTATTGTTATAAAAAAAGTCATTTTCTTGGACTTTAAGGCATGACCCGTTTCTTAAATGAGCGCGAAGTAGTAATTTCTCTCTGTCTGGATGCGGCATTGTGGGAGTGTTTTGTTTGGAAATGAAATGTTTGGAATAGCTGTTAAACAGATTATTTCAGCAGTCGTCATTCACTTCGAGCCAGTGTACATAACGCTTCTCTCTTTCTTTCATCACTCGTTCTGCTTCCAAGTGTCTCCTCTCTCCTTCTTTGTCACTTTTCCTGTCGTCATGGCTCTTTCCGAAAGTCTGATAGACTGTGTAAATGGAAGAAAAATTCACCTCCTTGGGTCATAGGTCAGATTTCCTTTTGTTTGTTTTTTTCTTTGTGGAGAATCTCCTCGATTAATTTTCTGTAATCCTACATTTGTCCTATATTTAATAGCGCGCTCCGCTCTGACTCACCTGAGCTTTGGATTTATTGCTTAAATATGCCACCGCAGCGCTATTAAGCTTCTGGCATTTCTTTGCTATTTTTGTGATCTTTAAGCCCTTATATTTGCTTCATTCCAAGAAAGATGTGAAGTATAACCGTAGAACTGCGTGTAACTCTGGGTTTTACTTTCTCAGCTCCCTACTTACCACAGACATTTATGGGCTTTTTAAGAGCACAAAGGAAGGATTGTAAAAGTGAAACATGTTAACACAAACAAACCAGTATCAGCTCTACTGAATGAGCACCTGCTTTTAACTCCACATGAGTTTTCTCTTCTCAGTGGCTGTTCTTTCTTTACCGTTTTTTATTTTATTTTTTTGTATTAGTGTCAAACATAAAATCTGTATGAACATTATATTGAATATTTATAATTTATCTGACATAGCTTTGCATATTATATATTATTTATCAGCTTTCTGTAATAGCAGTCCTTTCGCATACCATAACGTGGAAATATAAGAGCTCTATAATATAGATTGACAGAAATAAATGGAACCAAACAATCAGATTAAAATTTCCTAAATCAGAATCTAATATTTATTTGCAAATGTATATATTTATGCAGTCCTTTCGTGCATTTGCCATGCAATGTTTGTTAACACTTTATTTTAAGGTGTCTATGTTACATGTACTTACTATTATAATAACATTAAATAAATGCATAATTTGCAAGTTACCATAAGCCAAACCCTAACCATATAGTAAGTACATGCAGTTAATTTTATATTAGTCATACTTAAATGTATAATTACACTGTGACAGAATGTTTAAAAAATGTTTTAACACAAAAACGCTAACACATTGAATAATGCATATAAACAATTTTATAATGTTAATAATTGTTTAATAATATTTTACTATTTATTGTCTTAAAAGTATTGAAACACACACACACACACACACACACACACACACAGACACATATATTAAGTACAATATATACTTTAGCTCTGAAAAATATTTAAATGTTTTGAAATAAGTTAAAAAAAAATGAAAATTACATTTCCTGTTATTATCAAAATGCAAACAACAAAAAAAAGTGTTTGTGTGTGCCTCGAGAGTAAGAGAGAGAGCAAGACAGTAATGTGGCCCACTCACAACGACTCTGGTTACGAGTCAGAGAACACAATGCAGAGCTCAATAACAGCACAGGCCTACTCATTACACACACACACGCAAATACAACGCAACAGCCGCGGAAAGTTGAGCCATAACTCCAATCTATAGAAGTAGAAGTTCTGCATTAGTGCAGTTAGATTGAATTCTCATGGAGCTCATTAGATAAAACCTCTTTAGAAAGAGGAGAAAGGGATGATGAAGATCGCCGAGGGGCAAGAGAGAGGGAGACGGAGAAAAGGCGAGGGAACGGGGGCAGCCTCGTCTGCCATTTTTTGGCACCATGTACGGTGAGCTCTATGTAGAAGGTGCCAGAAGCTCATCGCTGCCAACCTCTCTCCCTCTGATCCTTTCTTCCTCTCCCTCTCCCTCTCTTTTCACCCATTCTCTGCTGCTCTCTCGGGGGGCTCAACCCCAGCGTCGCCCCCGTCGTCTTGATATGTCCTCCTATTTTCAGCTCAACAGTTACGTCAATTATTTTTTTATACAATTCCATTTTTGTTTTGCATATTTGCGTGGACGTGTGCGCGGGGAGGTGGTGCTTGTTTGCTTCCTTTTTTTTCTTAATCGACTTTGTAGGACATCGAAGACAGTTTCTTTTTAATCAGCAAAGGCATTTTTCATCCGTCTCATTAAGAGGAATCTGAATTCTGAGCCTGAACTATCCCTATAAAGCTTCTTTTAGTAAATAAAGTTTATAAAATAAAGTTCTTTAATAATTTATTCAAGTAAATTGTGTTTAAACACACCGCATAATTATACTGCTGTATTTAGGTAGGCTTAATTATTTATATTGTTATTAATAAAAGGTTCAGTATGAAACTGAAGGTGACTTGCTTGTTCGGTGAGTCATTTAATTCAACTTGACCTATTTTTTCTATTCAGTCAAATGCATAGCTATAACTAGTGTTTTTGAAGTGTTTATTAAAGGTGCAATTTGTAATTTTGTTGTTGCAAAATTATAGTGAAAAGCTTTCAGGTGATTTCGCTTTTTTCTGATTTTATTAAATCATATATTTCATTTCTAAAAACTATCTCTGTTCCCTTTGTGGAAGCGCACTATATATAATCATCCTGATTAAATAATTTCATCAGTAAGTGTCTGAAACCCAAACGGTTAGCAATATTAAAAATATAAAAGTATTTGATCAACTATATTGAGATGTAGAATAAAACCTGCCCCTTGAAATATAAAATCCTGTGTAAATGAACATTTAGTACTGTTTGTAGGACTATAAATGTTTTACTGTGGAAAAAATTACATCTTTTGAGTAAAAATACTGTTAATAAACAAATCGCTGTTCATGCTATGTTTGTTAGTTTATTTTGCTGGACACCATGCGTACTTATTTAAAAACCAAGGCAAAACACCAGGTTTTTTAGAATAACCTGAGCCGTTTCCTAAAGGTCAGTTTCTGTTGGTCTCCCATGGGCTGCACGGCTCCACACTTTTCTTCTTCCAACAGATGCACGAAGGGCACAGAGCTCAGCGGCTCATCTTCCTCGGTGAAAGGCAGAGCCGTCATAAATAAATTCTTTCTGGTGTTACTTACCGCATGCGAAAGAGAGAAGGTGTTGTGTGTTTTTTTTTTTGAGCTCCTAGTAAGGGAAAACGGTTGACAAGCACAACAGAAACACAGCGAATCAATTCTGGCATGCGTTTGTGTGTAAGGGAATAGGCCTGGAAAGCAGTTTGGACACAGATCTAGGCCGCCCGTCTCGGTGAGCGGGAAAGAACGCAGAGAACAAGGGATGAAACCGGAGAGAAAACGGCAAGGAACAGGGGGATGGGATAACAGGGGAAAGAAAGGCTGTGTGTGTGTGTGTTTCATAATAAGAGTGTGAAAAATAGGCCTGTAAATGAGAGTGTGTAAAGCTTCATGGCTCTCAGCTCCAGAAAGCCCCATTCATCAGACGGGAGCATCTTCCCGCTCTTAAAACAATGAAAGGCAAACCCCCCCGCTCTGTCGGAGCAGAGGAGAGTCTGTCGTTTGTTTACAGAGATAACAGGATAAACGAGAGAAAGAGAGAGTGCGAGAAATAAAGTGTGTGTGTGTGTGTGTTTTTTTGTGTGCCGAGACAGAGGGCCCCTGTATGCCACCGGATGAAGTGATGGTGGGATAGCGCATGATTAGTATGTTAATAGGCAAATATAAAGTGTTTGTGTGTCTGTGTGTGTTTGCATTAGATCATTCCGGGCCTTATACATATGCATAAACATACAGAAGCGTTTTTGTTTGTGCGTATGGGTGTGTTGAGCTCTGTGTGTGCTTAATTATGAGTTCACGTAGAAGAATCAGTGTGTATTTGCATATGTACATGTTTCGGCATATATTTGGTTGTGTGTGTGTGCGTGTGCGTGTGTTCGAGGCTTTGGCACCTGTTGGTCTCAGCGGTGTTCAGACTTCTGTTTTTCTCTTTTTGCATACTTTTCGGCAAAGGTTATGCTACTTTTATCTATTAAAAAACACATCAAATGGCTTAACAAGATGTTCTGTGTCCTGTGATGACACATTGTTGAAAGAGGCTTTAAATGGCTTTAAAGTTGATACTTTCTGATTGGTTCCAGGGGAAGGTCATTCTTAGTCTAGAGAACAGGATAATCATCAATGTTTTGTTTAGTTTTTTTTTCCCTAAAAGAATAAATGAACTGGTAATTTCATTAACCTTTTTTTTATCTATCAACATCACATTACATATTGATGTTTTTCAAACAGTATGATTAAGGATCGTTTTATTCAGAATTAAACTTTTGGGGGAAAAAAACATCTCAGGGTGTAGATTATTTATTCTAAATCTGAAAAGAAATTATTATTCCCTATTCGCATGCACTTCAAATGTTTGGGCTTGGTAAGATTTGTGTTTATTCCCAACAAAGCTGAATTTTAATTTTTAGCAGTAATATTATGCTATATTTTTACAATGTTTATTTGAAAATATGTTAAAATTAGATTTTTATTCTTATGATGCAATGCTGATGCAATGCAATGCATTATATTTCGGAAAACATTTTAGCACAAAATTCAACAGAACAGCATTTATTAAACCATTTTGTAATATTAAAAATTTTCTGTCACATTTGATCAGTTTAATTCAAGCTTATAATTTTTTTTTTGCTTAACCCAACCTTTCTTGTATAACCAATACATCAAAACAAAAATGACTAATACACTGTTTTTATACTCTGGAAATGCAAACCTACTTTTTTATAAAAAAATTTGTTAACAACTTTTCCGAAAATATTAGATTTTTACCATGAAGTCTATAACAGAGTTTTCTAACAAAAAAACTCTGTAGCAAAATGACAGCGGTCCCACACAAACACATGCTCCGCCTCCACAGTCCGTTTGGCAGCAACAGGATTGGCTCTGATTTAGGCTGGTGTCATGACAACCGAATAACCCAACATACCTTGTCTGGGCTCTATTCAGGGTTCTATAAGGGCAACGTCAGTTCACATGGACTCTGTGGCCGAGCATCGGGATAGACATCATTTCTCTCAGATGGGTTTTTAAGGGTAATATCTTAAACACCACATCAGTAAGAAAGAGAGGGAGAAATATACATTTACAAATATAGAGAGGATTTTCAGCGTCACGCATATTTATGTTGCATGGCTAGCTGCCCGGAGCTGCCTCCTACACGTGAGAAAGAAAGAGAGCTCGTCCATAATAAACGACTGTACAGTACTCTATTTTGAACCGCACCATTCGTCTCGCATGAATATTCAGCTGCATGCATATGATTTGCAATCTTTCTGTCACATTAAAAGCCCTGCAGCCATGAAGCAAATATCCATCTGTAGGCCACGTTTAGTCTCGGAGCCAAACTAATACCACCTTACACTGTTCGCACAAGCTCTCTGGATTTCATCAGAACTCTGAAACATTTATTTATTTCACTTCTGCAGACTTTCTCCTTTTGCAACAGGCACTGGGACATTTACACTCATGCACACACACATTGTGCAAATAAAGATAGTGGTTTTGCATGGCACAGTTCAAGGATTTTATTTGGTTTTCTGTAACTGCAAACAAATTTGAATATCCACTCCATCCGCTGCAAGCCAAATATTCACTCTGACCAGAAAGCCCTCAAATCTTTTGTTCAAATTACAGTTGCATCGTCTGTGCATATCTTTTTATTTTGTGCATAATTGTATGTACTGCATGCGAGGAGAATGCAGTAATATTTATTCAGAGGCATTTAGCATAAACACTCCTGTGCGTCTGTATACATATAGACCGTTGGGTGGTCCCTGAAAATGTAGGTTAATTCAGGGTTTGCTATCCTTGTGGAGACGTTTAGGGAAGGAAAACCTAACACACACATCCACACACACGG
Source organism: Puntigrus tetrazona (assembly GCF_018831695.1). Classification (NCBI taxonomy): domain Eukaryota; kingdom Metazoa; phylum Chordata; class Actinopteri; order Cypriniformes; family Cyprinidae; genus Puntigrus; species Puntigrus tetrazona. The sequence continues at coordinate 35,287 of NC_056706.1, read as the reverse complement.
CCTGTATGAGTGTGTATGTGTGCAGGAGATCTGGTCAGGAAATTTTAGCATTACAGTATAAGCTTTTGGCTTTAAATGATGCTGAGCAATGTTTAAGCATGCCACACACACACACAAAGAATATTTCACATCTGGCAGGGAGCATGTGCTAGTCTTATTTGCAGAATACACACAAATAGTCTGGCTGGCTCCTTATGCTAGCATGTCACAGGCTTATGTGTTTAGAAAGAGCAGAAGATAAATATTATACATTTTATTATACATAAGCCCTTCATATATTTCTCTTTCTGGCCTGTAGCTCATGAGATGTCTATATGACTGGGAAATCTAGCAAAAACCATTATATCTCTACAGTTCAAAAGTTTTGGTTAAATTTGTGTGGAATATAACATTTTTCATAATTTTTTTTTTCTATTCTGTTTTCTATTTGAATATATTCCTGTGGTGTAAAGCCGAATTTTCAGCATCGTGATCTTCAGTGTCGCATGATGCTTCAGAAACATTTCTTGATGAGCTAATCTTTTTTTCCAGCATTTGGTGGCTAGAAATTTTAAAATAGTATTTGTTTGAAAAATAAATATTTTACATAAACTGCCACTTTTGATAAATTTCAGTCCTTGCTGAATAAAAGCATTAATTTCTTTTTAAAAAGTCACCCCAGAGTTTTAAACGGTTGGATATTCTCAGCCTTGTGTGTGTGTGTTTTTGTATAAAATATGGAGTTTTGTGTTTTATTTATTTGCAAAAGGGTTAGAGTTTGGATTAGGGTTAGTCTGTACAAATTATAATTAGCTTGGCTGAAAAACAAAAGGAGTCTTTTAGAGAGCTAAATAAACGTGTGCATGTGTGTTTAGTCTCATTTTTCACCTTCTTGGAGTGGATCCCTTGATTAAAGGAAGTGAAAGTGTTTAAACACACACAGACAAACACTAGAGTGATATCTGGATCATGTGCTCACATGCTGTCTGTGTGTGTGTGTGTGTGTGTGTGTGTGTTTGACCTCTTAAGTGTATTTGTGTCTGTGTGCTGATTAAGATTAACTGCCTTTTTATCTTCAGAACTCTTAATCTCCCTCTGTCACATTCTCTCTTTGACATACATTCAGCCTTTGACGTATTCACACAGGTGCATATGCAGGGTTTGATGTGTGCAAAGAGTGCCTGAAGGTGTTCTGTGTAAGCCGACTTGGGTCATGTAAGGTTGACATAGTTTACGAGGAGGGTGTGACTACTTAGCAAGCTAATAATGGACTTTTGAGCATGTATCTAATGCGAAACAAATACAAAATGCAAAATCCTTTTAGCTGGTATTTTGCTACACATATAGATCTTCTATTTTGAAACGTATGACAAGAAATAGTTCTAGAATATTGTTCTAGAGCATTACTTGCTCTAAGAGCTCTGGAGCATTAGTCTCTGGGGTCTAGAATATTGAGTGCTATAACGTACCACTTATCATTCATTACCCTGAATGTTCTAGTCAATTTTATGAAATTACTCTAAGAGTTCTAGTATTAAGGGTTCTAGACTGTTTATTATGTGAGCTATAGTGTGTTACTTTGAGGATTCTTCAACATTAACTGCTCTACAGTTGCATTGCTCTTTAAAACATTATTTTAAGAGTTCTAGAACAGTACTCTGAGAACTTGAGTGAGTTCTACATTATTTCAAGGGATCTAGATAGAATACTTGAAAAACATAATTCTGGTAGCTCTATATGAATCTATATGAATCGAAGGGTTCTAGAATAACATAATAGAAAATAATTCTGAGATATCTAAAGGACACGTTGATTGTAGAATTCTCAGATGGGGTTAGTGTGTTCAGTGTGTGTGTAACTGCAGCTGTCACCAGAAAATATTGTGTGTGTGTGTGTGTGTGTGAGAACAGACGTTTGTGCCTGTAGAACTCAAGCACATGGGAACCTCAATATTCTTTAGTAACTATCAGAGCTCAACAGGAGGTGATGGATTTTAATCCAGTGTTTGATCACACGCAGACCTGAGCGAGGAATTCTGAGAGCAGAACACACACACACACACCAACCCCTCTGAATATTTACAAGTCACGGCTTGACATGGAAGGAAGTCAGACTGAGAAATAGAGAACTGGAAGGTTAAAGGCTACGGTTAAAGATCTGATGAGAGAAATCAGAGACCGAATTAAGAGAGGTGGAGAATGTGACGAGCACTGGTGTCAAAGGAAAGCGCTGTGTGCGTGCGTGTGTGTGTGTGTGTGTGTGTGTGTGTGTGGTGGGTTTTCTAAGGTCACAGTGCAGAATATCACACTGGAATGTGGAATGCTGAAACACTGCCAACACAAGCACATCAACTACACACACACTGTACTCTCTCTCCACTCCCCCACTCTTGACTCAGTCATTTGTGTTATGAAAAGTGCTTTAGTACGTGCGTTATGTCCAGTCTGAGAGCTCTGTATACGTTATACATTAGACACAGTGTATCATACACACATACTGGATCAGACCGTGTGTCAGCCACATGCTCGCACTACCAGAGCCCAGGACTGCTCTTCATTTACAATACTTCTCTCTCCGCTGTTTGTTTACTTTGCAGGTAAATCAGATGGCGCACACACACATTTGTTTGATGTTCTCCAAAAGCTCCGGAGACTCGCTGTATTTTTTTCTTTCCCACTGGCACAAGCCAAAATTTTGTGGTATTAAAAAAAAAAAACAGCAGAGAGCGCCTTTAAAAAATAAGGAGAGATGAAGGAAACGGTAAAAAAGTGGCGTCTCCTGCCAAGAAAATGTTCCATGCGCCCTTAATGTTATAGCCAAGGAGGAATACAAGTCAGAAGGCACATTTGCAATCGATTTAGTATTCACAGAGCGAGCTGTGAAGCACAGCGTCTCTGGACAGGTAGGAAAGGTACGAATTAAAGAGAGACTGAAACTTATGTGTTTTAAAATGCTTACTTTTATTAAATTGTTTTACCGTGCTTAACCTTTGTGTAAGTGTAAGAGTATCATTTATTACGCTACTACAAGCACTGTAGAAGTGCACACTACTTAATACAAAGTAAAAAATATAAGAAAAGGTTTTAAAAATAGTTATTCTTCTGGTTTAGCTTTAATGTTTAAATGTACACTGCTAGTAAATGATTTGGACAAATATACTCATTTTGTTAAAAATGTCCTTATTTTATAAAATTTTTTACTATTAGAAAAATAAAATAATCACTGCTATAAAATAACAAAGGTGATTATAAAGATACCATTCAAGTTCAAGAATCTAATACATGTATTCAGCAGGGATACATTAAATTAATCAAAAGTGACTTTTCTTTTATAATGTTGCAAAAGATTTCTTTTTTAAATGCATTCTGTAATTTTATATTCTTCAAAGAATCCTGAAAAAATTGATTAAAAAAAAAGAACTGATAAAAAAGTGCATATATTTAAAGACTGGTGTAATAGCTGCAGAAAATGCATCTTAGCATCATAGGAATAAATTCTGTTTTAAAATGAGTTTTTAAAAAAACAGTTATTATTGATTGTAGTAATATTTAGCAATAATATGTTTGTGATGTATTTTTATTAAATAAATAGTTCTTTAGTATGTCCGTTTGGTGAGTAAAAGAGACATCAAAAGCATTATAAAATTTTAACAACCCCAAACTTTTGAATGGTAATTTGTTGTTTTTGTCATGTAAGGAAAATTTATGTTTGCATATTAATTTAAATTTATGCAGTTACGCTTTTTGGAAATCATGAGAAACATAAATTTAGTCAAATTCGTCATCATTTTTAGCCAGTGGTGCACGTGTACTGTAGGTATATGTCTGTATTTTAGTGTGCGGTGGTGACGTGTTTTCTCCGTAGGTCCGGCATGATGAAGATTTTCCATACGGAGCATCACATAGCTTCACATCTGAGAAAACTATTCTTTCCATGTGCTTTTTCACGCTTTCGCTCACTCTTTTCATGTTTTCTTACCTGTGTGTGCGCATATGTGTGTGTCTTTGTGGGTGTACTCGCTGTAGGCGGCTCTTAACCAGCAGGGGACCGCTGGCACCACAGGGGCTCCTTGTTTGGACTTTGATTGATTCTTGCAGTTCATATATATGTTTATGTGTGTGTGTGTGTGTGTGTGTGTGTGTGTGTGAGAGAGAGAGAGAGAGAGAGAGAGATGGTAGTGCTGCAGAAGATAGTGATTGTGCTTTGGCCGTCCCAGATGAGAGTAATTTATACCTGCTCACATGCTCAGAGGCTTTGCAGGGTCTAATGAAATCATCGGAGGGGGAGACATCTGAGAGGAAATATAGCAAAGTAAAACCTACAGCCGGTTCGTTTCTATATAACACACCGCTTTCATTTTTTTTCTGTTTGGACTAAGAGCTCGGAAAAAATGACTGGAAGGTTGGGAAAAAAAGAGAGTTATAGTATACAGCGAAAGAAAGAAAGAAACTCTATGCTGAAACTCCATAATGGACACAAATAAATAGTGTCTCTCTTGTGAAGCACATGAGAGACTATATACTGAAATGAAAATTAGTGTAGAAAAATATTTCACTCACTAATACAGAATTAGGAAACAATGCATTGAATTAAACATGTCATTTTAAAGTAGAAAGACTGAAAAAAAAAACCTCAGTGTTTATTATTTACATTTAGTTTTTTAGTTTTACCTTTTTTTTTTTTTTGTTAATTTTAGTATACATTTTATAACGTTGTTTTTATTTATTTTTTTATTATTTCTTTATTTAAATGTCTATGTAGTTTTTTTTTGTTGTTGTTGTAGCTGTTTCAGTTAATCAGGTGACACTAAAACTTTTCCATAAAGCAGGGTTTCTGACTTTATGGGTTTAGTGACTTGATAAAGTTAATAATGAATAAATCCAAAAAATAAAATAATTATAATTATTAAAAAAAGAATAAATATTTACCTGTATGTTATGTAACCAGAGAAATGGTGCAAGGGGTGCTTTAAACACATGATTTAGGTTAAAGGAGTTTGTCTGTCAAAAAAGTTTAGGAATCCCCCCCGTAAAGCATAAAGTTAGCAGCTCAGTAGGTTCTGTAAAAAAAAAGCTGTGCTGTAAATAAACAAACAGGACAAGAACAACATGCCCGAGCGTTGATGGTCTGTTGGCTTTAATCAGAACAAGTGTGTGAGTGTGTCTCGGTGTCACTGATGACTGGCAGTGTCATCCCTCCCAACACAAGATGTCTTTCTCTGGATTGTGCGGCCCACCAATCACACATTTGAGTGGTTTGTTTTCATTGCAGCACATTTCACACTGAACCCGTCCTCGTCTGCAGTCTCTCACAGGAGTGACATCATACACACAAAAGCAGGAGGGGTCTGCATTACTTTCACTGTTTGTCTTCTCCTCTTAAATCCTTCATGCTTAGTTGACCTTTGAAAAAGACTAGGGCTGCTACATTTAAAGTCAGAATGTTTTTTTAGAGGATGCATTAAATCGATCAGTTTGACAGCAAGATTTCTGTTTTAAATAAATGCTGTTCTTTTGAACTTTTAGAATGCTGTAAAGAAATTAGTAACCATTTCCACAAAATGATGACATTTTGAATAATAATAATAAATATTTATTAAGCCACAAATCAGTATATTGAAATGTTATAAGATTGGAGTAATGATGATAATTCAGCTTTGCATCACATAAATAAATTACAATTGAGAATATATATGAAAATAATAAAATGATTTAAGTTATTTCACAGTATTTTGGTTTTTACTGTGTTTTTGACCAAATAAATGCAGCCTCGATGAGCAAAAACAAAACGTACTGACCTTATATCCAGATTTAATCTAAATAAATAGCTACTAAGAGGTTTCTCTGCCATTTACTTATAACAGAACCTGTCAAAGTAAATGAAGTAAATTTTCTCTTACGTTTAAAACACCTAAGTAACTAATTAATTGCCTGTTAACATGTTAACTGTCACAACAGAACTCTTGTGAGTTGGTACGCACTCGTTGGATGCCTCTGATAGGGTATTCTGTTAACAGTTTACATAAACCACATGATAATTACCTCTAATGTTCTGAGGGGAAAGACTTCTTGCCCTCTGGAGGATGATATAATTATACAGAGCTGTGTGCAATTAAATATTACAGATCGGTTGATTCTGTAAACAAACCCTCAAAAGTGCTGCTCTCTTCAGACTATCACTGTACTCGAGGGGTTAGTTTGACATTATTTTACAATAATTCACTCGTCCTCAGAAATCTGTATTCTGTATTCTGAGCTTCAGAGGGCAGTTGGGAGACGCTGTTAGATGTCAACATCCTCTTGACAATTAATATAAACAAGATGCAAATATGCCTGACATCACACAGCTGTCCATTCACCCTCACAGCTGCTCGATTTATAGACTCGTTCCAGATTCCTGCTCTTCTTTCCCATGTGTTCTTTTAACAGATTTCAGGCCACAACTGTTTACGGTTGTATTCATTAGGACGCATTATGATATTTCTCCCATCGTGCCACCACAATGCAGACCGAGTACCCGTCTAAACCGTACACCAAGCCATTTTGGTTTCCTCACTGAAAGCGTGACGCTCACAGCGGTTGTGTATTTTTTTGGGATCTGTGTGTTATGTAATACGGTGCTGTGTTAGTGTGAAAGTAATCCCTCTCTCTTGTTTGAAGAGTGTTTCCCTGGAGGCTACTGAGGCATGTCGTAGGGTCAGAGGTTAATACAACAGCACGTGTGCGGGTCATGCCGATGTGTGTTAACAATAACAAGCTGAAGGTCAAAGGTTAAAATAGCTGTTAGGCATGGCAGCTGCATGCGTGCGTGGTAGGATAATTACTACATGTCAGATTTTTTTTACAAGCTTTTAGTAGATTTATACGTTTGTGGAGAAAGGCTGTGCGTATCATTGTGAAGTGTTACTGTATTGTAGTGTAGGGTTTTCTGGATTGTTGCTAGGTGTTTAGGGCCCATTTACAAGACTTTGATATTCTGGTACTTAAAAATGGCTTGGGCTTTCGGGTCTTCAACGAGTCTTTTGACAGTTTGTTCACCTGCCTTGTAAAAATAGCAGGTATGACATTCTCATATTGTATCTAAAATATATAGACAGATATGTTTTTTTATTTAATATTACAATAGAGATTTTTAAGTGAAATGTTATTGGAAAAGTTGCTTTCTGTAATGCTGATGATATTGTTTCTTCCTACCCAACATTATTGTTAAAGTTGTAAAAATTGTAAAAGAATTGAAACTATTTTTTTCAATGGAATTAAATATGATTTCTAATCAGTTTTGAATCTAATAACACAAATGTAATTATTTATTGTAATCATTTAATTGATTTGTTTAATTTTAAATTACATTTTGTCATGCTTTTTCATTTTCATTCATAAATGATTTCTTTCCACCAATTTGTTTAAATGAAATCACCACGTTCTTTAAAAAGCAGAATGAATATAGTGATGTGATTATTCATTTATAATCATCTTTGCTGAACCCGTGGCACTGACTCGCATCCTTGGGTTCCTTGGAGCCCTGTTTGGAAATGCACGGTTAGGAAACAATTTGATGTATAATTCATTTGTAGCACAAACTGTGAAGGATAAGGCAAAGTTTAATACACAGGATTATTTTTAATATTTCAAAATACCTCCTTCTCTCACACACCCTTGTTAAAGTTTATCTTTGTTCGTTTATCATTTTTAGGATATTGATTTGTTTTGTTTCTTCAGGGACTGTTATTATAGCTTGATGTAGAACATCCATATCTCTATCTAGTCACTGTGTTCTCTCTCTTTTTATGTGTGTTTGTAATATGTTGCGGCTCAGATTGAAAACAGATTTCTCAAGGGCCTCCACTAGACAAGATTCCCTGCATACATGCACACACACACACACACACGCTGCCATAATTGTACAGTGTGTCTCAGCTTAGTGCCAGTGGTTTGGCACCAGATTTAAGCTGCGTGTGTGTTTTAAAAGTGCCAACATGCCCAGTGTTATTTTTTCTGTATATCCTCTCAATCCTCCCAAATGATAGACTCCACCACAATCACGCAAACTGTGTGTGTGTGTGTGTGTGTGTGTGTGTGTGTTGATTTGGTCTTACCTAACTGTGTTAGGATGTTATTTAGGTTGAGCTCTGATTGATTGAGATTTGAGTTGTTATGTAGCTAAATCCTCCATTAAGGGACTAAACACCCTGTAACCTTTCAACCTCATGTGGACATACACAATCTCACACCCATTTTAGAACCAGGACCCTGCAGACCCAGATCAGCAGATCAAACATCACAAATAACCTCAAAAATCACTTCGATGGCTGCAGAAGTGCTGATTTGTTGAGCTCTGGTCATGTAATGTGTCATCGGTAAAGATGCTTAGTGAGCCATGAGAGATCAGTGAGATCAGTCAGTTGTGTGTGTGTGTGTGTGTGTCTGTTTATAAAAGTGTCAGTCAAGATTTGATTGTGGCTAGTAAAAAACAAGATGATTTAGGATTTTTTCGGGTGTAAAGACATTGATGTGAACATGAATTTAAAAAACTTGATTGCACATGTTCTGAAATGTCAATTTATGCAGTTATGCATGTTGTTGGTGAGATATGGATTCCTCAAGTTGCCACAAGAGGCGCTATAACAGTAGTATAAATTCATTAGCGACATCTGTTATGGCTAGTTTGCTTCAATAAGCTATGAACATTTCAAAGATAACTCACTTGAGTACTGAAATTTGAAATGTTTGTGTACTTGCATGCAAATATTCTATGTAAAAAAAAGTGATTATTTTAGTACCATTTCACTTTAATTTGTTTCAAGTGTATTATTAGTTGAAGTTTTTTATTGCATGGTCGCAATTTTATAAAATTTTATTCTAAGCAATTTCTTTAATCTTTGGAGTAGCCAGACTTTTATTTTGTAATTTTTTTTGTACCAAATATTCATATCTTTATTGCATGTCTGAATTAACCTGCGTTGCATGCTATATCGCCATCTGCAGGTGGGATCTGACCCAATGACATCTAGTGATGATGATTGAAGAAAACAGATTTATTGTGTTTAATTTTATTAGTTTTTAACTTGTTAGTCTAATTTAGTTTTTGATTAATTTGTTTCTGAATATGTTTTTAAAGCCATTATAGTGTTAGCAAGCACTAACGTGCCTAATGTGTATGAGTGACTGATAAAGTGTGTGTTGTAGTGTGAGAAACGTGTGTGTGTGTGTGGTGGGGTGGTGGAGGGGCAACGAGACCTCTATGCGCTGCTTTGTAAGAGTGTGTTCATCAAAGATGAAACATGAAAGGAAATGAAGGAGTGTGAGATTTGGACATGTTGAGAGACTTCTGTGGTCTTGCTATTGGCAGACAAATGTTTTCATTTGTCTACTCACACTGCAATAATATAACCATAACTAGAAAGAGAGAGAGAGTTGGCTGAAGAAGACATTAGATATGTGAGTGCCAGAGAACTGTCTATTCATCATCCTCCTGCATTCATTTATATTCATATGTGTGGGAACCTAAACTGCTATAACCGAAAGTAGTTAGCTACACAACAAATGACTAATAAAAAGTACATAACTACTTTGAAGCTATATGCTGGAGGGGTGACATGTTTATTTTTTTAGTTTGCCAAATACAATGTGCCAAACAGTTAAAGAACTGTTCTTGTCTGGATAAGTAACTTGTATTATTCTGAGAAAAAAAATCTGAATTGTAAGAAAAAAGTTTTTGCAAACTCAAAATCCCTTTTTTAAAAGAAGCTTCTATAGTAGTAGTTAGTTAGTAGTGCCATTACTTAGCTATTTATTTACTCCTCAATATCACACTATTCTCAAAGACATGCTCTAATGTTTTGATTTGCCTTTCTACTCTCATGCCACTTTCAGTGAATGTTTCATTGAAGAGAAAGTATCATTAAAGCATGTCAGCCACAGGACTATGAGGCAGAACCCACATTAAAGTTCTTCTCTTGCAGCGGTAAGCAAGCGTGACCAGTCTATTAAGGCAAGACACTCAAACATGGCTACAGGATCAGGGCACTGACACATAGATTGTGTAATATTTCTGTGTGTGTCTGTGTATGTGTGTGATGGGGCATCAAAGAGTCTGGAGGAAGTGCATTATGGGGAGCTGTCAGCACAGACACATTCGCACACACACACACACAAACACGTCACATTCAGGTCAGTGAGGATACAGTTCCTGCTTCCTCTTGTCTCAAACAATGGAAGCTCTATTACTGCCCAGAAATATTTGGAGAGAGAGAGAGAGAGAGTTTATTCACTTGTGTGCTTACAGTATACACAGAGAACATACAAATAAACATTTCTACAACAATTTCTTCCCTGTTTCTTGCTCACTAAATATATTTCCTCAGGCAACATAAACTACCATTCATTTGGGAAGTTTTTTTTTTTTTTTGAAAGACAGTAACACGGTGATATAGCAAAATATTATTAGAATTTAAAATAGATGTTTTCCATTTGGTTATATTTTAAAGTTGTTTATTTAAATTTTTTAAAACAAGTGCCTCTGGAATATGCAAGTTAAGTGTTGCATAAATGGCCTAATATTTTCCTGTGGCCATTGTAAGTACCATATTTCAGCAAAGGCGATTTGCACCTAAAGCGATTTTCCTAAAGAGATTAGCAGGCTCTCCATGTTCTATTGTAGATCGTTTATCTGCAAACAAAACAATTGCACTATTCATCCTAGAATCTGATTTGATGCTACTATGTGCAATAACACTCCTGGACACAACACACACACACACACACATTTAATCCTGCTTTCTCTGACTGCTGATTTCTGTGTCTACATGTGGACGAGTTTGTAGTATTTAAAGCATGTTTGTGTAATTTTCTCCATATATTTATCCCTTCCAGAGCTATAAGGCTCTTACACGCCGGCGGACTAGCATTTGGGGATGAGTTCAGTAATCACACACACCTCCCCTCAAAGTGTGTTTTGTAGCAGTATGTTTGAGGCTGCAGGGTATTACGATATTTTATAGCTAAACCTACAGCAGATCAACGGCTACAAGCTATAAAGTATTAGATTGAGTGACTGATGGTCTGCAGGGATAAAGCCCAAAAACACTCTTCATAGAATCAGCCTGACCCCACATCCAGTGTAACCGAGCAAAATGAAAGGTAGAATGGTATAAAAGAAGTGGAAATCTGTGAGTTTTCGCCTGTCCCAGCCATCCCAGGGTCCCCAGGGGCTCTTGAAACATTAGTGAGGTAAAGAGAAAGACGTGTAGGAGAAATTGAGTGCAATTCAGTACTAAATGTGTTAATGGGTCCCAGCTGCTCTGATCGGAGAACCAGAGAACTCAAGAGTTTGAAGATTCCAGAACTCGGGGTCACTTTTGTTCTAGAACTTTCTGTCCTCTTATTCAGCAGGGATGTCAAATTGAATAATTAACTTAGAATGTAATTACCTGAATTCAAAGCTAATGAGAAAGTGATGAATCCTCACCGGCCAGCTAAACACGTGCCAGAGCACATTTTCAAACGGGCCCCTATCTAAATCTAAAGTGGTGTCACACTCATAAACTCCTCAAAATTTCAGCTTTTTCGAACTAATGGAATCAATTATTTTAACAGGTCATGCAGAGTCTAATAGTGGCTGTATTTACAGGAGTTGTTCAACCAAAACTCATCCTCATGTGCTTTCAGACTTGAATACAGCTGCTTTTTCATAGCAACTCAAAAGGAGAAATTTTAAATGTGATTTTGAATGAAACTGAACGATCCTGAAAATTCAGCTTTGCATCACAGGAATAAATTTTAAAATGTATTCAAACAGTTGAAATGAAATATTTAACAATGTTACTGTATTGTTGATCAAATGAATGAGCAGAAGAACATCAAAAAAACATCAAAAACTGGAGTCGCAATAAATGGACAAGGATAGTCACCCAACAATATGACAATATTAAGACGAGCCGATAAACAAGCTGGACACTTGACCATCACAACCTCTCCCGAGCCTCAGACAGACCCTGTGTTGCTCTCTGTTTCTCCATCTGATTTCACTTATCTGGCAGTTTCGGTCTGAAAGGATACTGATGGCCTAATAATCCCACTTTCCTGCAATTATCTCTTTTTTTCCCCCCTCTCATTCCATCTTCAATCCCTCCCCCTGTCTCTGTCGACACCCCCGATGAAAAGGGGGGAAGAGAGTGGGACGTTTTTCTGCAACAGTGAGTGTGACAGAATTCCTGCGCTCTCTGTGAGAATCTGCAGATGTCGGTGCGGCCGACGAAAATACTAGTCCGTGAAAAGAACAGCGGATGGAAAAGGAGAGGAAGAAAACGAGGGAAAACCCAGCGTCTCGGCCGCAGGGTATGTGTGCTCACTGCCAGCGAGGTGAACGCCACCCAACTAAAACAGAAAACTAAATCACTAAGCAAATGTTTAGATGTCTGAGCTGCATCTGGTGTTGCGAGCCGAAAGGTTGGACTGCCGCTGCTAGTAGCTGAAAAGAAATCAAATCGCATAGATCAGATCAAATTAAGAAATACAACTGAACTCTGGCAGCATTAAGGCAATAGTTCATCCAAAACAATGAAACTTTCGTCATCATCTGCACCTTCATGTTGTTAAAAATTTGTAAGCTATTAAAATGAGATTTTTTAAATGTAGTTTATATTGAGGCTGCGTTTATTTGACTAAAAATACAGTAAAAAGAGTAATATTCTAAAATATTATTAGAATTTAAAATAGCTGTTTTCTGATTAAATATATTGAATGTGTAATTTATTTAATGTGATCAAAGCTGAATTTTCAGTGTCATTATTTTTTCTGTTTTATTTGATGAATAGAAAGTTCAAAAGAACAGCATTTAATTAATCACATAATTTGGATTTATGGTAAACAATCTTTTCTAGTGTTGCACATAGTTATACAGAGGTTTGGAATGACAACTTTTTTGAAACACTATGAAAAACGTACAAAACCTACTAAACGCAAACTACGAGTTGCCTGCGCTCTGTTTCTGATGATAATTTTTTAGAAGTCGTCATGCTCTGGAAAGCGATGTGTAATGATATATAGCGCTGGCAGTGCATGACATCTGGGCTTGTAGGTGTCTCTGAGAGGCGGTCTGTCCCGCTCAACCCCAAGGGCTGCTGAGGGCGGGAATAGAGACGGTTCATTTGAGGTTATTGTGATTCGCTTCATGCCAGATGATAGACAGCACCTGCCTCCCAGCTGTGCTCTGCTGGCCGGAGAGTCACAGAGTTGATGCATCTGTGGCCTGTTTCTGGACAGAGCAGATGTCTCCTCCTCTATTCCTCACGTTAAACATGAACCTCACTTCCTGCTCGCTTTTGGAGGAGAGAGGGAGAGGAAAACGCATAAATTCTAAATAGAAAAACAAGTTCTGTTAATAATTATTTAAGAGATCCCACCAGGTAAAAACCCCTGACATCAGTGTTCATTGTGGGATCACTTTGTCAGCCATCATGGGTTTGTGGGTCTTTTTTTTTGCATTCAACACACACTGTTGGGATTCACTCCCACTTTTAAATATGGTTATCAACGAGAACTTTGCAGTGTGTACGTGGCTTTTGTTTCTAACTGCAGACTCCCTCTGATTCAGCCTCTCTCTCTCTCTCTCTCTCTCTCTCTTTCTCCTTCTCCCTCTTCCAGCGTTTCCCCTTTTTTCCACATAAAGCTGTTTTTCATAAACTAGCCTGGAATAGCAGTCCCTGAGGCCGAGGCCTGAAACACTAGCTCTCTCTGAGCTTTCTCTGTGTGTGTGTGTGGAGGCTGAAACACTAGACTTTTCTGAGCTGCTGCCAAACAGATGCAGTCACTTGCAGTTCCACTAGAGAAACCTTCATGGCTCTTTCTCTCTCGTTCTCTTTATTTCTCTGCATCTCAAACTCCCATTCTCACATCAGCCTTATAGTGCCTCTGTTTGTGACAGATTTTCATACAATAACAGTTTACTGTTTTATGATCACTCCGCGGCTCATAAATATCAGGCGCTCATACAGAATGATTTTTGGACGTTATTTGTTGTGTTTGCTGAGGCAATCTTTGTATCTTTCATCAAACTGCAATAACTTGCTCCTGAAAAGACCTAAAGTTTAACCCCTTCCATTCCACTACTTTTCATGATCCTATATACATATATATATATATATATATATTAGTGATTCCATAATTTTTTGTGAAGATCATATACAGAATGATGATCAGTTGGTAGATGAAGTCGATGGCTTATATCAACTCATCCAGAACTTGTCAAGTCCTATACCACTTGATTTATAAGCTGTTTAATGCTTGATGATTGCATTCTTTTACGTTTGTATCAGCTTACAATATCTTAGGCAAAGGGATATTGACTAAGTTATTGGCCTGCAAGTTGTTAATTCTGAAAGGTATAACTTTTTTATTTTGTCTTGCATTATGATTGGAGTTTCCAGAAGTCAAAATATTAAATCTTAAATGCATGTATTTTCTTCTCAGTTATTAACGAATCTTCGCAACCTGGCAACTGTGCTGTAATTCTGATGAAATGTAAAATAATAATCTTAAATTATTAATAATTGCAGTTATAGTGTTGGAGGGAAGTATTTGGTGATTATCAGTTTAACCAGGAAAAATAGCAGTGCTGGTGCAATCAACCAGATACACTCTAGCATTGTGGTAGGATGCTTTGCACGGTTGAACAAATTTAATTTATTGTGTTTGGTTTTGGTTTCTGTAATTTGGAAAGGCCCCATAGGCCTCGGCTGAAGCCTGGGACAGTCCTAACTCCACGTTCACCTCGTGTCAGACGGCATATGAGAGGAGAAGATCCCGAATCAGATGAACAGCGAGAATCTAGGCAGGACAAGCTCCTTATCTCGTTTAATAAGATAAAAGCCAAACCGCACACACTCGCTTAGCTCGGGTCAGCACAGAACAGCTGGTCTTTAGACTATGACCTGTGTCTGCACTTCCTTGTCGAGATGTTTGTTGTGTTTGTGTACATATATGCTCAGATGTTTGCTTGTTTTTAGGACTACAGAGGATTCTGGGAAAAGCTTATTGGATCCTCTAATCATGTTCTGGGGTTATTTATTGCAGTAGCACTAAAGGATCATAGCGCTAAGCGCATAAACACACACATGCATGCATTTTGGCCCAATTTCTAGTGGATAAACTCCTGCGAGGCCTGTGTATCCATGTGTAAAAGTTTCTTCCCCTTGTCCAGCTGTCACGATTGACAGTTCGCTAACCCTCCGTGACCTCAGATGACCGTCCGACCCGCTGCACCGCACACACACTCATGACATCACTGAGCATCTGTGTGCTCCAACTACACAATGCACAAAGAACAGCAAGGCAAGTGGCTCAGGGGGCGGGCTTTGGATCGGAACCCCCATATGTCATTGGCCCGTGCAGTCGGTTTCCAGCTCTGCGATTGGCTGAAAAAGGAACCCCCACCTTCCGCATGCAAGCATGTTAGGTTTCTGGCTTTGTGACTGCGGGGTCAAAGTGTATGTGTGTTCATGTATCAGTGTGTGTCTTCTGTCTGTTATTCTGTTTGTTCTCCTCCTCTATTAGTTGTCTGTTCGCTCTGTTCTCTTTGTCTAGATGTATGTTGTGTACTCCTCTTTTCTCTTCACTTTCCTTGGCAACAGATCCTGTCTGCCTTCCCCCTCCTAATTCTCTCTCCCGGCTTTTTTGGCAGAACCTTCTGTTCCCAGACCTCCTTCAGGCTCTTTCTCTTTGTATCACTTTCTTTCTCTTTCTGTGGCACAAAGTGGCGTTTTTAGATCACATGATCAGTTTGGTGGATCTCTGTGGCACGGTCCAAAAAGATCTTCACATTTTTCCTGAGATCAAGAGTGCTGGCCTGTGCAGTACTCACCGCTATGATGACAGGGAGTTGTTAGCATTGAAAAGTCTTTTGAAATGAGTCTTTGATTCATTAAAGATGCATTAAATTGATCACAAATGACAGTAAAGACATTTAGAAGATTTCTATTTAAGATGAATGCCATTTTTAATGTCTATTCATTGAAAAAAAATGGAAAAAAGCAAAAATATTACTGATGCTGAAAATACAGCATTACATAACAGGAAAAAATATTAATATAAATATTTTATAATTCTATTCTAATTTTAAAAAGGCTATTTTAATTTTAGTAGTATTACAGTATTTTTTTGATAAAGTAAATGAAGCCTTCTTGAGCAGAAGAGACATAGGAGGTAATTCTTAGTGTAAGGCTTTAAGTGTGCAGTGATGGACTCAGAAAGCAACACTAAAATTAAGCAAAACCAACCAGATTTTTATGCACAACCTTAAAGTTTTTTATGATGCAAACTGTTATCATGCACTACAAATTATTGATATATGCTGTAATACCAGTTAAAATACCAATGTGTGTGTGTTTTATACCTGGTATCCTGTGTAGCCCTTAACACAGTGAACTATTGTGAAGCCTGTTTAACAGTCACATCCTGTCTGGGTCACGGGGTGTTCTGAGGACACACACTCACACACATACACACACAAATGGATGCACATCCTGCTATATCTGGCCAGATATTGCATTAGATAGTAAGTCTGCGTTATGACTATGGACTATTGCATAAGATTGCGTTATGACTTGTTCATTGGACTTGCGTTTGCACTGTGAGAAAAGACAACCACAGCGATAAAACCCACAAGTGTCAACAAACTGTGTTTATTTTTATTGACACTGAAAGGTGATGTTTGTTGATGTGAAATTGCACACCTGTGACTGCCCTGAAATGGCCCAAATCACATCACCTGCTGTCTCCAAAGCTCTAGGGCTTTTCACTCTGCTGTTTACATGTCTGCCATCCTCACTGCCCTCAGGAGCCCCCTACTGGGCCGAACGAGAATAGACTTAAAAAGCCTTTTAAGGAATATACCTTGCAAAATCATGTTTGGAGTGCACAAACAAAAGAAAACTGTGCAAAATTGTATTTAGCATAAGAAAAATGATGTCTTCTTTTTTGCTTGATTGCAGGTTTTTACAAAATTTCCACTCAGTGGCTGAGTAGTGTTATTTATTGCAAATAAATCTTCATCGCTCTAATGTCACACATATTATTAGCACTGATATAAACTAAAGAAAATATAATTTAGTTTTTTGTATGGTGCAAACGTTTTTGAGTGTGTAAGATTTGAAATGTTATATTACATATCCGCTGTCTCCAGTTTATTTGCTCAAAAAAAATGCTAATAACAGTAATATTGGAAATTATTAATACTATTTAAAATAATTCTCTACTTGTATATGTTTTAAAATGTAATTTATCCCTGTGATGTAAAGCTCAATTTTCAGCATCATTACTCAAGTCTTCAGTGTTATTTTTTTTAAAGAATGCAATAAAAAGATATTGTAATCTTTATTTACTAATTAATATTATGATTTTTTTTTACAAATTACTATTTTTCTCTAGGTGATTTTTTCACTTTCTGTAGTGATTTGAGTTACACAGTGTAATAATTCTTTCCTTCTTTCGTTTTTCTGTCCATCCTTCTCTCATTCTGCCTTTGTGGACAAGCGTCCTCCTGGGGTTCTATTGAGATCTGATGTGCCCATCTAATCAAAAGCCTGTAAAGAACCCAAATCACGTTGTCTTTAGCCAGGGTGTTGTGCGCTGGTGTGAGTGTGTGTTAAAGCTATTTATGTCAGCACACTGATGGAGACACTTGGATTTATGTGTGAAAGATGCATCTTTATTTTTTCTGCTCGCTTCTCTTGTCTCTCTGCCTGTGCATGTGTCTCTCTTCATTCTCTGTGTGTGTGTGTGTGTGTGTGTGTGTGTGTGTGTTGGCAGACTCTGGCTGCAGACGGGCACACAGATGGGTGACAGGCTGTGCCGAAACCACTCTCACACACCTGCTCCTTCATACACAGACTTACACATGCATACATAGGAAAATGTACACACACATTGCACATTGAAAAACAGCTTGCTTTTAATGAAATAACCTCACAAATGAGTTTACGTTTGCTGAGCTGCTCCCCAAAGCTCTTCATGTGTAAGTGCAGACAGATGTTTGTCTCGGCTGACTCTGTAACTCCAGAGTATCCGTAATCCACCGCGCTCGCAGTCTAGAACAGCCCAGTACCACACGTATTACGGATGTCCTCCAGCTATGTGATATTTCTCATGGTGACACTGAGCTCAGGATGAGAAATAAATAATTAGAGCCCAAAGAAAGCCGGAGAATGATGACTATTGGCTGATAAATGAGTGCGGAGAGCCGCGGAGTGAGAAGGCGGAGGGGATTAGGGCGCTTTGGAACACTTTAAGAGCATTATGGATTAAAAAAAGGTCAGAATGTTTAGCAACATAATGCTAAACCTCTTAAGCGAAACCCAACTGCATGCTGATAAACGAGGATGGAGGGAGGGGGCGACGAAAAAGAGGCTGTATGGGGTTTAACATCTGTTTGGGTCAGAAAAAGAGAAACATGTTTGAAAGACACAGAGAGAGCCGTTTTACAGGCACAAGCATACATGCACCTAAAGTCATTATACATTATAATAAAAAGGACATGTATGGACATCTACTCGCTCGTAATTATTAAACTTGATGCAACGTGCACCAAATTTCATTTGACAGCTGCAGCAGATGGAAAGACTGCGAGTTAATAAAATTATGTCGAGTACTTTTGGTCTACTCCTCACACAAAGCTGTCATTATGACTTCAGAAGGGTTATGATTTATATGGCCCTTTTAGAAAAAGGAAAAAAAATATATAATAAAAATTATACATAAGACTGGAAGTAAGAGAGATGACACGGATGCTTAGACTGACATGAGAGTAAGTCAATTACGTTCATTGTAGTTCACCATAGAAAACACTGAAGTTATTGGGTTATTTAGTTTGTTGAAAAAAAAAAATAATGTACCACTATATCTGTGGAACAAGATGTCTTTGAAATTAGAATAATTGCCAATGAAGTCTAGCAGCAAATTTGCTTGCTTTACACTCCTGTTTAAAAATGTTCTTTTCTATTCTAAAAGCATACCAACATAACATTTTACCTAAAATAACAGAAACGTCATTTTTTTAAAAATTGCATAACGAAAATTCTACACACTTCTGTTCAAAACAATGGGCTCAGAAATTATTTTTTAAAAGAAATGAATACTTTTATTCAGCAAGGGTGCACTAGATTGATCAAAAGTGTAAGTAACGACAAAGATTTTCATTTTAAATAAATGCTGTTCTTTTTGCACTTTCTATAATCAGAGAATCCTAAAAAAAATGGTAAGCAGAAATATTTCTTGAATAAATTGTCAAATTATAATGATTTGGGATTGATCACATGACACTGAAAAACTGAAGTAATGATGCTGAAAATTGTTTGAAGATAAAAACTTTATTTTTAATTGTCATAATAAAGTTTAAGGGGTTTAATTACATTACAGAAGTACTAGTATTTGTGTAGAGCACGCTTGGAGACTGTCTGTTCAGAAACAATAAAGATGTTCTAGATGAACAGTACATATAGTATGAAAATGTTTTTATTTTTTTGGATTAGTGAAATCAGTTCAAGTGTTTACAGTCTGCACCAGTCTGTAAATGTGTGTGTAGATGTAACTTTTGACCCTATATCAAAGATCACAAAGTTTGCAAGTTCTGTCATTATTTGCTTACTAACATGTATGACTGTCTTGCCTACGTGGAACACAAAAAATTTTGAAGAACATCCCAGCCTTTTTTTTTTCTTTTATGTTTTTTAATGGATAATTGAAAGTGTGACAGCTGCTGCCAAGTTCCAAAATGACAAAAAAGTGATGCTTTTGAAAGAGTAACACCAGCCTGGGCTTCTTTCGAATTCATATGGTAGCTTTTGCTCGTCTCACGGAAAATCTCCAACACTCATTGAGACTGAATGACTTATGGGCTCTTTTACTCTCAGTCTGAGTGTCGGTGAGCTCAAACAGGACTTGGGATGCTGTATGCCATGTGAAGCACAACCTACTGTACACATTTTCCAGCCTTGTTCATGGGTTTGGGCCTATGTTTATCCTGTATGTGTGTGTGTGTCGTCAGCTAGCTGGAATGTGTGTGCACCGCCAATACTAAGATGGCTGCCAAAGACTAAAATGGCTGCCAGGACTCCAGAAAAAGAGAAAGAGAGAGCGAGAGACAGAGAGAGATGAGAGACAACACGCTAAATGTAGAGAAAAAAAGAACCCGTCTTGCTTTTTCTCCTCCGTTCAGACTGCTGTTCTTTTGTTTGTGCGAGTGTATTTGTCCTAATCTCTACACACTCTATCAAATCACGCTGGCATGAGCCAGTGTGTTCCCTTATCACCTACAGCCGCCCGATAAACACCTCCACAAACACACATGCACACGCAGTCTGCCATAAACTGTGCTGATAACGCGCACTTTCATGCATATGTACTCTCATTTTCTCTCTCTCTCTCTCTTGTTCACACGGCTCGCCAATATCTGCTCGCAGTGTTGTTGTATCCAAGTGCCTAAACATCACTGAACAATCCTATTCCAACAGTAGTAATTGAATATGAGACATTTTATGCCATTTATATGCATCTTTTCTCTTTCTCAATGCAGAATCTGGGCAATCAGACAATTCCAATCAACAAGGAGAGTCGGACATCAAACCTCCTCCAAACGGTGAGAAAAATATATCACACAGACTTATACACTGTATGCATGTATTTTACAATGCAATTTATTCCTGTGATCAAAGCTGAATTTTCGGCAAGTACTCAAGTCTTCAGTGTCACACGATCCTACAGAAATCTTTCTAATATGCTGATTATCTGCTCAAGAAACATTTCTTATTATTATACATTTTTAAATAATCAATATTTTTGCAGAAATTGGGATATTATTTTTTTAAAGATTCAGAACGAGAATTGAGATTCAGATTGAGAAAGAACAGCATTTAAAAAATGGTTGTAATAATGGTTGTTACTGTCATTTTTTAATTCATTTAATGCATCTATGGTGAATATTAATAATAAAAAAAAAACCTCACAAGTTTGAAGAGTGTTGCTTGTGACTAAAATTAATTGCTTTTGTCTGAAATATATAAGATAAGACTTGTATAAATGATGTCTCACAGAGCCGAGGTTTCATGTGGGTGAGGAATGTGAATTTGTATTGTTTCTGCAGGACATCTGAGTTTTCAGGACTGCTTTGTGACTTCAGGGGTGTGGAACGTAGCCGAACTGGTGCGAGTGTCTCAGAGTAAGTGCTGTAACACATGCCAGTGTGTTCTTAAATGCACAGCACTTCAAAAATAGTTTTCCTAACAAATCTCATTAATGAATCAGTGGAGCAGTCGGTAAACAGACCAAATCAAACAAGATTCTCTGACCTGCATTAAACTAAAAACTTGATATTCTGAATTGTTAGGTTACTGTATCTTAATCAGTCTTGGAATTCCATAATTTAGTTGTAAAGGTTATTTAAAAAAATGTGATGCTAAATACCCAAATTTGACATTCACGAGGTAGTAAATATTAAACATTAATTTGGTTGGATGTATTAGTAACTTCTGTCTCTATGATATTTTCAAACTCAGCATGTTTGTCTCTTCTGCAGCCCCCGTTGCAACAGCATCAGGTCCTAATTTCTCTCTTGCGGATCTGGAAAGTCCCGGTTACTACAATATCAACCAAGTAGCACTCGGCAGACGTTCACTTGCCTCTCCTCCATCCACAAGGTGAACACACATACACCCATAAGCCTGCATTTTGTGCCATTTCAGTGGAAATTTGATCTGTCTTGATCTCCTTTTTGTCCTTCCTTCTGTTTGCCCTTTGTCTGTGGTTCTTCTTGCGCTGTAGGTCTGAGGTGGAGCTGTACGCCAGTCTTCCTCGGAGGTACTAAGTCTGTCACAGTCTTCTGTATTTCTGCACTTTTTCTGTATTTCTCTCCATTGATCTACAGGAATCGGTCACAGGGATATCGGTTAACCTCTCTCTTGGTCTCTCCGTCTCTCTCTGTAGCTCTAATAAGCGTAAGTCTATAGATGACAGTGAGATGGAGAGTCCTGTCGATGATGTCTTCTACAGTCGTTCTCCGGCCGGCACCAGCTCTCAGTCCAGCGGCTGGCCGAATGATGTTGATGCAGGTGAGCATCACGTACATTTGAATATGCCTTTTATACTGAAATGGTACTGATATCAGATTCTGGTTTCTTTTGTACGATCTGTGACACTATAGCAGTCATCTTTAAAAAAGAAACAAAAACACTGTGTACTTTTCCACTGACCTATGAGCTGATTGATTTCAGTACTTTTCTATTTTTGTGTGAACTATTCCTGTAAATAGTCTTAAAGTCCTATATTTAGTTTTATCAAAATTAGGGCCACAAAAGTCTTAAATGGTGCAGCAGAAGTCATTTAAGAGGTCTTACATTTGAGGATGGAAAAACGGGAATCATAACACAGCCTGAATACCACAAACTTATCCCAAGAAATTGTTTATGATTTACTGTTAATGAACTATGACAATATTTACTTTATTTTGCTTATATTTTAGTATGTTGTGTAGATGAATGAGTAGCTGGAACTAGCAAATCATAGACCTTTCAAAATAAGAGTCTGTGCATTTCAGTCTAGTTTATAATTTAAAAAATCCTGTATTATGGATGTAATCTATTTTTAATTCAGTGTAAACCCTAGTAGCGTCTTTATGGGCCATCCTGCTACAGGAAGCAAAAACCAAGAACAGGTTTTGAAAGACTTTTTTTCTGATATAAGACCATCAAGAAGCCAGTCTAAGTAGAAGTTTTAAGTCTACAATTGAAGCTGGAATCATTTTCTTCAGTGGATATGTGTTGAATGGGGCCAGACTGGGTATCAGTACCATATTGGTGCAAAAGGGATAAATTGTACTGTGTTCATGATCTCAACACAATGTTTTCCCCTTTTTCCTCCCACCTTTCGTGTTAATAATTCCCTTCTCCAGTTGCAGTGCAGCACCATTTGACGAGTGTTCAAGAGCGGAAGATAAAACATGAGAATGATGGTGTGCAGTTTCCTTACCATGGTTAGAAAACACACTACACACACTTACACATGTACACAAGTAGTGGAGGACAGGTTAGTGTCAGGGTAGTAGGGCATGTTGATTGTGTTGCGTTATTAATTGCTTAATGACATTAAAAGTTACTTTTAATGATAATTCTCAGTGTTATTCAGTATAATATGAAAAGTTTCGTGACAACAATGGGTGCTTTAGCCGTTGGCAGTATGTTAGACATTAAACTAAATGATTGCTGCGGTCACAATTAGCTAGTAGCGTTGGAAGAGCCCAGATGGGACAGCCGAAGTCTGAGCTACATACACTCAAACGAACACCGAGAAAACGCACTACACAGGTGCACCTTCTGTCCACACATTAGCCACACGCGCATATACACACGTACACACACTCTCAGTCTGTGTTCTGGTCCCAGATGGCGCTTCCGTGTATCTACAGTAGTGGGAGACATCTGCTCTGCATTTGTGTGTGAATGTCATAATCAGAAAGCAATGCTTTTCATTTCAAACCTTTGAACGCTTTAAGAAAAGGGCTTTTTAAGCGGTAATTTTTTTTTTCTTGTGATATACATTTATGCAAAGGTTCCAGCACCAAAAGTATTATTTTATTTTGCACGAGCCTCCCTGACACTTACACTATGTAAAAAATCTAATGTTTCGTGATTTCCACAAAATATAGAGCAGCACAAGTGTTTTCAACATTGATGATGATAAATGTTTTTTTCTGAAGTATCATGTGACACTTCAGACTTGTCACATGATAGACAAATATGTTCAGATTGAAAACAGTTCATATAAATTGTAATAATATTACTATTTTTTTACTGTACTTTTGATCAAATAAATGCAGCTTTAGTAAGTGAGTAGTAGTAATCTTACCAACAGCATATTTTTAAAGCAATTTAAGTAATTAATTAAACATGCCAAACATCTATGTACTGTAAATAAAGCTTATAAATGAACTAGCTTAAATTCATCGACGTGTTCATAAATGTTTTGCACTGAGAATCTTTGAATATATTATTCTTATAGAACATCAAATTCTTATTTCAAAAGAAGCAGGAGGCGAGAGTGTGCCGTGTGCATGTGTACACATTTTGTGATAAATATACATATACAGACTTAACACTTTCACATGCATTTGCACACTCCCACACACACGGGTGTTCTCTCTGGCACACACGCATACACACATGCGAGAACAAACACACTCGAAAGTGAACTGAGAAAGGGGAATTAAGCTGAAATGGGATTTAATGCCTTGTAATGTAGAGAGGAAAAAATAGCATCAAACTGAAGTGAAGTTTAAGCGTGTGTGTGTGTGTGTGTGTGTATGAGTAACACTGAGCAATGGGTGCCAGGAGGACTCTCTATCTGTGTGTGTTTTGGTTATCTTCCAATTATGAGCCATCCCTGCTCTGTTATCACTTTCTCCTGCAATTTCTCACCTTTTCATGTTATTTTCATCTCTCTTTCATCTTTCTGGTGATGGATTGAACCAGTTGAGGTGTTGCTAATTTAATAGTTAAGAAACACTTACAGAAGACTACGGTTGGGTGGTATGACGCTATATAATACACTATCTAGAAACGTGTCAACGTTTGTACAGCTACAGGCTATATTTGCATGGCTATTTGTGGACAGGGCTGCTTTAAGTTATTTACACATTAACGGTGGCAAAGAAACGTGAAGGAATGTGAAAATACAAAGCAGAACGTGACCTAAACAAGTCAAGGCGAGGAATAACTTGTTTTTAAAGGAGTTGTGAAGCTGAGTTTAGTTGTTTATGCTTGGCGAATGTCGAAACTTGTTCATAGGTGTGTGAATGTCAGATATTTTGCAATGTGGTTCAACCAATCAGATTTTAGAGTAAGAGCTATACGTTTAATAATAATAATTTCACAGTATTTAGTCTTTTAATTTGAGTGTTTTTTAACGTGAAGCTGTTTTTGCACCAATAAAACTTTTTTAATTAAAATTTTTCATTATATTATTCTGTATTACTTTAAATATTAAAAAATAATAATAATAATAATAATAATTCCAAATAAATAGGAAAAATAAGTAAATATGATAAAGTATCTTTTTTATTTACCAGATTATTTAAAAATTGACCAAATAGCATTTTTTTAAATTATAGCAAAAATATTATATTACATATGATTTTTATTTAATTTTATTAGAAGTTACAAAGAACTGGAGAACATAATTTAAGAGTATTAGAAGTATTTTGAAGTATCTTTTATTTAATTTACTAGATTATCCAAAAAATTCCTTTTATCAAAAAATAAATTCAAATATAAATATTTTTGTAGTTAAAACTCAATCAAAATCAAAAATGACCAGTACATATTGTAAAACCCAACAATGATCATTTAAGAAGTAGTTGAGTTATTTAGTTGAGCTAGTCAGTGAGTGTTTGATTGGTGTGTGCTGTGCCCTCCTGCTGTTGTTGTTGTTGACGTGTGGTTTCTGGCAGGGCTGTCCTCTCCTGGGTCTCTAAAGAAGCCAGCGGGGAAATTCGATTTCAGCGCCCTGTCAGCACAGACGAGGTCCCCCCGAATGGCCTTCACACACCACCCGCTGCCCATGCTGGCAGGCGTGAGACCAGGTGAGACAGACACACTCCAGCAGGGAGAAAGAGAGAGAGAGAGAGAGAGAGAGACAGAATGGAGGGGGAAAGGAGGGTTTTAAGTATTAGATTGCAGCGTAGGCTTCTGATTGGTCCAAAAGTTCTACTATGGCACCACACTAGTCCAAAATTGCCCTCAGTGGCATTTGATTGGCTCTAAACAGTGGCGAGTTATTGATGGAGGCCTCTGATTGGCTGGGCAGAGACACAGAGAGAGTAAGGAGCTGCCACAGTTCATGAATGACACCATCCATCCACGTTCCCTCTTGCTCTCCATCTTTTCCTCTCTTCACTCATAATCATCATCATTTCATCCACAGCTTTTACCTCTGTTGCTCAAGTGTGTGTTTCTGGATGTTTTTTTGAATGTGTGACTTACATATTATTACATTTCATCATAGAAGATATGTAAAAGATGTTTGGTGTAATTCTGTGCACATACAGTGGAATTTAAAACTCATGTTTGGGTTAAAGAATCGATTCGTATCTATTTTTTAATGGATTTTGGTTCTCTTTAACAGCTGATGAATGTTTGCTGTATATAATTGCTGTATTTGCTACTAAAATCTGTTTAGCCTTATAAGTGACTCTTATGAGTCTGTTCTTTTTAGTCAATCAAAATCAATCAAAGTTAATAATTGCTTGTCGCTGACTCCACAATACACAGAAGACTACAGTTTTATTGCTCTGAGTTTATAAAACTTTTTTTTACTATAAACTCAAGCCTTTTGAAAGAATCATAATTTTTTTTTATTATTTATGTGTTCTAAATAGAGGCAGAACTGCATTTTTATTTTTCCACAAAAATGTACAGTTCAGAATTCCTAAAAAGAATCAATATTGAATCAGAATTGCTAAAAGAACCAGAATCCTGACTAATGTGACATTTTCCTCCATTCCCGGGACACTCGTACTGCTCTTTGTGATGAAGTGTGCTCATTTAACAATTAAACAACAGTGTGCAGAGCTCTCATCTGAGTGTCAGAGACGTGATTCGCTCATTTCGTTCTCATTTCGAACATTCTCATTTTAGCTTCCTCGTGAATTACCAGAGACTATTTGTGGTTGAAGAAAAGAGACGGAGAGGGACGGAGACACAAATGGGGGAAGCCATGAGGGAACGTTTAGAAAGCTTCCCAATGCGTAACAGATGCGTGACCAAGAGAATCGTATATAAAAACTACATTTCGCTCTCTCCGTTTTTTAAAATTAGCCAGCGAGCATGTTGCTTGTTATTCAGACATGCTGTCATTCATATTGGCACAGGACAAAATGTGAAGGAGAGCATGTGTATGTGGGGGTGATGATGGGGGGGGTGCTCTTATCAGGCTCTTCTTGGCAGGCTCATTCGGAGCACCATGAAAATCCCGTCAGTAAAACGATGATATTCAGAGGCATTAAGACCGCGGTCTCGCAGGCCGCTCTAAACGTCTCCATTCCCACCCAAAGGACAGCGATTCAAAGCTCCCTCCCGTGTTCTCCCTGACGTCCCGGATGTTTAATCCCATCCGATGGCCCTGGGAAATGCGCAGAATTGCTATCCGTTCGGGTCCGGCTGCAGCCGCCGAGCCCTAATCAAGTAAAGGTCAGCAGGACAGAGAGCGGCGGCTTTAAATGGATTATACGTGCGTGTGACTATGGAAGTTTTCCTCCGGCAGACGCTTCTGGTTAGAATGTTTATGCGAGAGAGTGGAAAAAGCAAGGTTTGCGTTAGGCCGGGAGACGAGGGCAGACTGCATGCACATGAGAAAGACAGGCTCGCTGCCGTTTCTAATGCGTTTGTGTGAGTTATGGATGGATGTTGGCCGCTGTTGTGAAAGAGATACTGTGGTTTGCTTTTGTGAGTGATGAATAACTCTTGTGAAGATTGAGAAGATACCGTTTTTTGTTTGTGTGTGTGTGAGGGCGTTTATGAGTGCGTTTGTGTGTGTGTGTGTGTGCGTGTGTGTGTGTTTGTTGGCACCCCATAGCGCCTGGCTCCTGCCCAGTACCTAATGAGATTAAGAAGCACCAAAAAAAGAAAAAAAAAAGACTGAAGAAAAAGAGGGAGTTGGAGATAGACAAAAAAGAAGGACAGGATGAGATAGATAAAGAGGAAAAAGAGTATGGTACAAATGTCATTTAAAGAAACAGTTTGGCTAAAAATTTAAATTGTGGCATTTACTCATCCTCATAATGTGCCAAACCCGTATGATTGCAAAAAATAGATGTTATGCAGAATGTATTAGCTGCTATTTTTTATACAGTAAATGGGGACTAGAGCTATCAAGGTGAAGAAATGACAAAAGAAAAAGGCACAAAAAATATAATCCATTCTTCTAAAGATATACATTAGTGTATATATCTTCTAAAGATATACATTAGTGTATATAAAAAAACTGTGTAAATGAGGATGAATAAATGTTACTTTTTTTAGTGAGTTAGTCTATTAAGGTTAGGGCATTATTTAAAGAGAGATGAAATCAAAGAATTAAGGTTTATATGAGAACACACACTAACATCTCTAATAGTACAACATGCTGTGCCTCTCACACTCCACTCACTCTTTCTCTTTCTCTCTCTCTCTCTCTCTCTCTCTTTCTCAGGGAGTCCGCGTGCCTCAGCCTCTGCCCTTCATTTTCCTGCTCCCTCCATCATCCAGCAGTCCAGTCCATACTTCACCCACCCCACCATCCGCTATCACCACCATCAGGACCCTCTCAAAGAGTTCGTCCAGTTCGTCTGTGCTGTCGGCTCGGGGCAGCCGGGGGCACAGGTAAAACAAAACACACACACACACACACACACACACACACAGTCATGATTCAGACAGCATCAGTGGACCTACACACACACACACGCTGATACACATCTCTGCTAAAGTCCCTCTCTCTTACTCCTCTCTTCCTTTCTCTTTCTCTTCATTATCTAACACTTGACAGTCTTCGTTTATCTTGATTTGATTTCAGTTTCATCGCCTCATTTGTTATACAAAGTGTCATGAATCCCGAAAACAGATATGGGCAGTGAAAGCATGTTAGGTTTAAACAAATTAAAGATTCATCGCATTTCTGTATCTTAAACATTTTATGAAAAGTGGTGCAGGACACATTGCTATATAAGTGTACAGTTATTTGTTATATTAAATTATTTTCCAAAAAATAAGGGAATGCTTAATTGATGAAAATCACTAGACTTTAGAAGAATGGAAATGTTATATACATCATATTAGTTACTATTATGGTGCTTTTGTGTTTGTTTTGTAGCTCCACACCCCCAGTCCCCATTTACTTTTATAGTATGTATTATTGAAAACAAATATTTAATTCAAATATGATAACATGATAATGCTAACATTATTAAATAATTTATATAATAAATAATTATTATAAAATTCTTAATTAATTAATTAATTAATTAAAAAAATATATATATATATTAAAACTATTTAATATTGGTGAGAATTGCTAAGTATGTCTTTAAAAAAAATTACAGTAATACAGTTAACTGTCGAGTCGAAATCAGTTTAGCAAAAAGTCCATTAGCAAAATAGAATTTTATGACACTTTAGTAACTCGTGTATGTTTATTAATTTTTGAATGTCTTTGTACGTTTGTAACATTCCTATCTCACCCTTTGTGATTGCACGCCTCCACATGTATCTGCGTGTATGTGTGTGAGTGTGTGTGTGCCTCTTTCACCCCCTCACCATCTGTATGTGTGTGTGTGTGTATCTGCAGCCTAACGGGAGCGGTCAGAACAAACTGCCCGGCTCCTTCTTACTGCCACCTCCTCCTCCTCCGGTAGCGCGGCCGGTGCCGATGCCCCTCCCCCTGCCCGAGCACAAACCCAGCCACACACACCCCGAGAGCGGAGTCGGCTCCCCGGCCTCGCCCTGTAAGTGTCCGCTCAAGCATCAGACCCACCAGAGCCCTTGAAAACGCCCCATTACCGCTGCGCCGAAAATAACTCATCTATTCTTTGAGTGATAGAACCACGGTTTTTGACCATTAGGCCCAAAACATACCCTACGCAAGTACGCAAATAGTTCTAGCTGCGTTTCAGAATTGTCCGGTTTTACGGTCATTGTACTCTAGGTAGTTAAACTACTGACGTGTTTAGCTGTTTGGATTAACGCCCCTTTGAGTACCCAAATTCCTTAATGCCACATTAACACGCACTAATAAATAAAAGATCATGCATTCCTGTTTGCATACTTGCGTGAAGTATATTTCTGGCTTTAGATGCCCTGCTCTTCTCCATCCCACTTTTTTCTTTGTTCATTTTTCTCATCCTATTCCCTTTTCATCCTGCTTTTTCATTAATTTCCGCGATTGCAATCGGTCACTGACTTTTGCAATTGAATGGGGATGGAGAAACTCCGCTGCCTCTCATTGGCTGAAACGGAGCAAGAACATCAGCCAATCATTCCCATAGATCAGCCTCCCTCCTCATCACTCTCACTTTTCATTTTCCTTTCTTTCTTTTCTTCTTTCAAGAGATCAAATTCAGGGCAGCTGGCATGGACTCCAAACAAACAAACAAAAAATGACGCCCCACATTCAGCGCCTTTCCATTGACACTTCAAGCTAAATACAAAAAGGAAATGTGTGTAGACGTGCAGGTGAAGGGATTTGTAATGTGACTGGCAGTGTGTGAGAGCGGCGGCACTGGGTTGTGGGTCTTTGCTTGGGATGTGTGTGTGTCGGGTGCTGTCAGCAGGGCGGGTGGGCAGAAGGAGGAGCCTGGTTGAGCAAACCTTTGAGAAGATCACCCCTTCCCTTTTTTTCCATTCTCACTTGTGAATGTTCTTTTTCTTTCTGTGTTTTTCCTCATTCGTTCATTTCATATCTATGGAATGGTGTATCGGTCTCAACCTGTTGTATCCCTCCATTTTTTACCTTCCATCTTTCGGTGCTTTTACACACAGCAGCAGCCTTTTTCAGCCATATTAAGAGAATCTCACTCACACACGCACACACACACAAACGCATTTAAACACTTCTGCAAACATATAAATGCTCCTCATATCCCATGGAGTCCACTCCGCAAAACTGCCCTGAATTTGACATTTGAATTTGAAAGTAAATTCAAAAATGTTAGATTTTTTTTTTTTTTTTTTTTTTTTTTTTTACATTTTGACATTTTCAACTAAAAGTCTGATTTTATTCTATTTCTGTTAAAATTACCCCAACCCCTGCACAACTTCCCTAAATTTTAAATGTTTTATTTGAAATTTGAATTTGAAATTTCATTTTATTTTTTTATTTTTTTACATTTTTCAAATTTTGGCATTTTGTCTGTTTTGTTTTTAATTTCCCTGCTAACCCATGCACAACTGCCCCGATTATGATACTTATGATATTTTGAATAAAGTTGTTTTTTTTTGTTGTTTTTTTTATACATTTTCCCATTTTAAACTAAAAATCTGTTTTTTTTTATACAATTTACCCACAAATTTAAATTTAAAAATCTGTTTTTTCACAATTTTATTTTAATTTTTTACATTTTGCAAAATAATAACCCCTAAATTTAAAATGCCTGAATTTGAAAAAAAAAAACATTGTGAATTTTTAGCTGAAAATTTTATTTTTTAATTTTTTACATTTTGCTGACCAATTTTCCCTTCAAATCCTTGATCCCAAACTTTAATTTAATATTTTTTATCAGAATATTTAAAATATTTAAAAAACAAAAGCGTGAGCTCATACTGAGCATGCAAATTCAGTTATAGTAGAGCAATGAAAGTAATCCATTTTCTATAATTGGGTTGATGCTGGTGTAATTCTTATTGCTGTTAAAGATTTCTGTGCAGGCAGAGGCATAGAACTCAATTTTAAAAAATGATTTCAGACATATTTCAGGCATTCATTCTGTCTGCCGTTGGTCCAAGAAGGACTATAATACCTAGAGAAATCTATCCATTAGCATTCCCATTCATCTCAATGACAGTTTTTTGGCTGGTGCGCTTGCTTATGTTTGAATATGGGTTTTTAGTGCCAAGCCTTTCAGTAGTAAATATACTAAGCTGTGTCATTAAAATAAGCAGAAGACTTAAAGCTCATTATATGTTTCCAAAAACAATCAATCAGCATCAAAACATCTACTAGAATGTTTAACATATAAGAATATTTTTAATTTACATTTTTAATATAATTCATACGAAATAATAATTCCAATCTGTATGTCCCATTCCTGTCTGTTAAACTGAAACTTTCGATGTAAAAAACAGACAGTTTGCTCATAATTGTGTAGTTCTATAATCTACCAGCAGTGCTCTCCAGCCAAACCTTGATTTACTCAAACAGATTGCAATCCCATTGAGTGCTACTAATGCGCACTTCACCTTCAAGTCGCTTGTTTATTTAGTATTTTAGTGGCAGTAATTAAAACACAAGCTTCTTACTGAACTCTTTACAATGCAAACACAAACATCACAGCCGTGAATGCTGACAGACGTGTGTGTGTCCCAGCAGCATACCCAGCGCCAGGCTCCACAGCTTCCAACAGGTTTGTCGGCATCGGATCACGGGACAACAACTTTCTGAACATCCCACAGCAGACTCAGGTACTTGCACACATGCAGATGTACTTCAGGGACGTGTGCGGCTCGCTGTTGATTAGCTTGCCACAGATAATGTGCGCCTAAACAAATGGGAAACATGTTTACAATGAATCCAGTTTCAATTGAAGCCCAGCAAGCAAGCAAGCCGCGGAGTGTTGTCTATTTTGATTTTGCTCAAACACAAATATGAGCTGCTGCACATTTTTGCGTTCAGACCCTCGGGCCTGTTTGTGTGGTAGGCTTCCACTGAAAGTGTATTTACTGTAAGCGCATGTCTTGTTTGTTTATACACGCTGCAGGATGTGTCCGGGCTAATCAACATCATGCTAAAGATGTTTTGCGAAAATACCCTGGAATATTCCTTTAAATTGAAAATAGCAGCCTCTTCGGTCCGTCCATCAATCATGTGTTTTTGATCAGCGAGCACCGTGGGTCTGAGCGCTGTTAAGAGTGTGTGGTTGGTAGCAGTCAGCAGCTCTCTGGGGGTTTGCTGAGGGACACGCTGATCATTTCAAATGGATTTTGTGGCCGTGTTCCCACTCGCACCAGCTACAAAAACCACAAGCACTAACAATAAGACCATACACATGGAAACAATTGTTTCCTCCTCCTTCTCCTCCTCCTCTTCACTGATCCCAAAACCAAATGTCTTATGATTCATCAGATTTATTATGTAAGAAAGTAAGTATGACTTTACAGTGTCCTCTTTTTTTCTGTCATAAAGGACCAAAATGTGCTTTTTGCCTCATCCGCTAATGGCAGGTTAATTTTAGAAAATCTACCAGAAATGAAAATCTGTTTTGCATTACTTTTAGTACAGTTATATGCAATAATTTTCTTAGTTTTAATCTTTTTAAATTTGAGCTTGGTAAGAGTTGAAATGTTTCTTGGGCAGCATTTATTTCCTCTAAATTCTGTAAAATATAGTGTAAACCATATAAAAAATGTACATCCAGTAATATTTTGTTTATATTTATAATATTATTTTCTATAATATTTAGTTTGTGTATATTATGTGTATATGAATACAAACATTTAGAAAAATGTGTTTATATATTTTTATATTTTTATATATATAAACTTTCCCAATACACATACATATCTAGTGTAAACAAAAAACTTTATTTTGGATGTGATTAATTGTGATATATATATATATATATATATATATATATGTATATATAAGTGTCACTTTTAATGAAATTAATGCATCATTTTGGAATAAAATTGCTCATTTCTTTAATTCCAAAATTTTAAATGGTAGTGTTTAATAGTTTCTTATAATACATTTATTTTACCTATAGCTTTGTCATTATTGAATGACAACAAAGATTAATGTGCAGCTCTAATGTATACGAGATTAGCCAGTCTCCATCTCTTGGTTAAACACCACCTGGCACAAAAATGTAAAGACCCTTTGAGATTTAGTTTGTGTTCTTGTCTTGGTGGCTTATTGCAAAGAATATTCCACATATGTGCCGCCACATGGAGTTCTGGAGAGGAAAAAGCTCTTAGTATCCTGGTAAACTTCTTGGGGGGGGGTTGGGGGTAGTTAGTTAAGTTTTGTTTAGCTCAAGTAATTGACATCAGTGAGATTTTTTTTTTACTTGATGAGTAAGCCATTTTTTTTGTGCTGTGACGAACTGAGATTTAGTCTAGTTTACATGTGTTCAAAGAAGTTTTAACATGCAGATCTATGCAAGAGAGAAAGTCTGACATACTGAGGAAAGAGAGAGAGAGGGTGTCACGTCCCGACTGTCTGGTTGCCCTCAGCAACCAGACATGATGTCATAGGTAGTTGAACATGAACTTCAACAGGAGAGAACTTAAGAAAATGGATGGACAACACTACTGAGGATTACAGCGAGAAAGAGACAGAAAGATAATATAAGTCCCACAGGGATCCAGAGTCAAAACATCAGCAAACTTCTAAGTCAAGTATTTCTCTTTAGAAGGCATCTAAACACTAGATTTATTCAAGCTAAAACCAGCGGGGACAATGTTAGCTTTGTTTAAGCAGTCTTTTTGGGTAGGAGGCAGTGACATAAACGCAGCGACACTGAGATTTCTGAGCTGATCTGTAGCAGTGAGTTTATATTGTGTCCACTGTACTCTAGTGGTTATTCTGAGAACTGTCACAGTGCTCTGACCAAAATGTCGAAAAAAAAAAAAGGTTGAAATGTTTTCATATACTGCCCCTGCCTACATGTAATTTCAAGACCACATGACTTTTTGCCTTTACCAACTTTCAAAAGGTCAAAAAAAAAAGGCTTTTATAATCACCAAGCCTGCATTTATTTGATATGCTGAAAATGTGATTGTGCTACTTGGAAACTTGCATGCTGACATAAAACAATTCTGTACTGTCACTTTCAGTCAATATACTTCATCCTTGTTGAATATTATTATATTGAGTATTAATTTATATTCAAAACTGTCCAAACCTTGAACATTGCATGCAGAATTCTCATTATTTGCTGAAAACTTGAATCTGTCCCGTGTATGTTTCAAATCTCATGTGCATATTCAAATGTTATACACTTTTTAACATTAAAAAGATTCTTTAGATTTAGATTTTTTTTAAGTTTTTTGCAAACTAGCTCTTTTTTTTGTTCGTTTGTTTTAAACCCATTTAATCAGACATTTAAAATGTCCTCATGAGACATATTAACTATACTTATTTTTAAAATGACTCTTTTTTCCTTTTCTTTCAGTCATGGTTCCTTTGTCGAGACTTTTCATGAACCACACAGACACAAATCCACAATGAAAACTGGAAACGGAGTCACAAAGCTAAGTATGGACCTTTCCCACACGCCCCCCTGTAAAGTCTCTCTCACACACAAACACGCGCACAAATACACACACAATTCCCCAAACCGCTGACACCCTTTTCGGGATGAGGGATCTGGAAGACTTCAGCATTACCCTGCCAGTCTGGACCGCTCGGAGAACCAAACAATGGAACGTCTTCATCATGTTCCCGAGACATCCAGCGCATTGACCAATCCCAGCTACCTTCCTTTAATTTGTTCATCCGCCAGTCATATGCCATGGTGAGGAAATCCATCTCTTCCTAGTCAGAACTCTATTCAGAAATCGAAAAGGGACATTTGAAACGGA
>NC_056705.1:41697604-41700998 GCF_018831695.1 Puntigrus tetrazona | reverse complement strand
CGCTCAGGACCCTCCGTCTGTCCGTGCGCTGACCTCCCTGACATTCAATCATGCGCTTGGATGGACCTTCTCTTTTGTTGCGATAACGGCTGACTGCGTACGCTTCAGCGGCGACCCGCGGGTTACAGGTGACAGCGGTAAACTCCCCACACACACACACACACACACACACACACACACACACACACACACACACACACACACTCACACACACACACACACACACACACACACACACACACACACACACACACACACACACACACACACACACACACTCACACACACACACACACACACACACACACACACACACACACACACACTCACACACACACACACACACACACACACACACACACACACACACACACACACACACACTCACACACACACACACACACACTCACACACACACACACACACACACACACACACACACACTCACACACACACACACACACACACACACACACACACACACTCACACACCCACTCACACACACACACACTCACACACAGACGTGTGTTTCAGCGAAAGCATCGCACACACGTGATCTGATGTTCATCTGATGTTAATTACCCCGGAGCCTGACAAACAGAACACATATAATCTCCGCGCGACTTAAAACCTCCTCCTCGAGCCCAAGGATGCGTCAACTTTCTGACACCCGCCACGGAACGAAAGAAAGCCTTTTTCACTGGTCAGACGGCCGGTGTTTGGTGCGGATTAAAGTCTCGCTGTCGAGCCGTTATCTGATCCGAGCCGAAAGGAATTCAAAGTCTCCGTCCCAATGAATGATATTAATTCCTGCATTCAGCGCGCCGGCGGAAAAGAGGGGAAATAAGGATTTTTCAATTTCAAAGCGCTCCGCTGGGAAGCTCTAATTAACCGCCCGTATGTGTTATTTTTTAAGGGTTTACTAATCCTTGTTTTCTATCTGGCAGTTTTCCGATGGAGGCTCGTTTCTTGTCGTCTCTCTGCCTGATGTTTTTGTGCCGCTTTAAGAGGGGAATTTAACAGATGGTTTCATATCTGGCTCCTCCATGTATGCGCAGCGCGCCATGTTCTGCCATGCACGAAAATCATGTTTTTTTGTTCAGAGGCGCAGTCGAGTCTCATGAAAGTGTGCGGTTAAAACTTGAGATCAATCGCTGCTTTGACCGAGACATTTTCTCCACTTATTTCATCAGATCTCTTCTTTATAATGGGCTCTAAAACAATAAACTAAAAAAACACCTGAGCTCAGTGAGAGAAAGAAAAGATTATTTTCTACTAAAAAAAGAATCATTTTGTAAAATAAACCAAGTTTGGGGTTAATGCAATTTTGTAATGTTTCTGAAATAATTGTCTTCTGCATTTATTTGATCAAAAATACAGAATTTACAGCATTTTGGGTTTTAATTAATATTAATTAATAGAAAAATGATTATAATATTTAGACAATAGAGTTTTCTCTGTGAATGTGTTAAAGTGTAATGTATTTCTGTGATCTTCAGAAATCAGAATAATACACTGATTTAAACATTTATGATTATTATGCTGAAAACGGCTCTATATTTTTATGTAAATTATGCACATGTTATTTATATTATATTATAGAAATATCAATCTATCATTGACGATAAAATATTGATTTATTACAAAATACATCTTACTGACCCCAAAAGTGTGAAGAGCAGTGAATATTAATTTATATTTACAGTGCTGTCAGACGCTTTAGTTGAAATCATACGTGTGCTGTGTGTATTTATTATTTATTATGTATATATATATATATATATATAAATACACACACAGTATGTTTAACCATCCATTCTATTCTGACATTTAAACATTTCTCTTAAATATATACATGCATGTGTTTATAATTTAATGTGTGTGTGTGTGTGTGTGTGTATCACGGTTCATCATTTGACAGCACTAGCATGTACAGATAAAGCCCGTGAACATCACACATCTTCTGCACGCTGTTAATGAAGCCCACCTGCAGTGCACCACCATGGGCCCGGCGTCCGGCGGGTTGCAGGACTTGACCCTGCGCAGGAAGGCCAGGAACGGCGTGGGATGCTCCGGGACGCCGTGATCCGGCCACGCCGTGAACTGGAACTGCCGAACCTCGCGCTTCTCGCTGGAGCCGTTCTGTGAGAAACACAACACCGTCAGTCCTCGCGTCCTCCAGCCGCGCCACGCATCGCACGCGTCCTCTACCTTGTAGTGCTGCAAACGTCGGACGCCACGTCACGTGGCCAGCTCCACCGTGTCCAGCAGAGTGACCTGGATGAGGCCGTACGTCTCCGTCCCTCGGTTGGGCCAGTACTGGTCACACTTGACCTGAAACACACACACACACACACACACACACACACACACACACACACACACACACACACACACACACACTGCACACGCTCATGCATGAAACAAGACATCGTCACCAAACCTTGTGTGTGTCTGAATCTTTAGAGAAAGCAGCAGGCCATGGATTCATGCACAGAACGATTCTGAAGAGACTCTGAGAAACACACACACGCTTCAGCGGAGCAAACGAGGAAAGGATGGGAATGACATTGTGGGTGAAATCTGTAAAAATTGAGGATGACATGGATTGTGATATTAATTAGACCAATAATCAGTTTGACAAAAGCTTTTAAACCTGTTTGGAAACATTTCATTTTGCTATAATTGATGTCATTTGTCAAAAATAAGAGTATTAGAACCAGTGCTTTATAGAGCGCCGTTAAAAACTGAGATGTTTTACTGTCAGAAAAAAGACATACCCTGCTTTGTGTGATCCTGTCAATTACTTCTCTATGGTTGTTACATAAATACCAGCATAAGCTAATAGGAAAAGGCTATAAAATGCTTCATAATTTAGCTCCTGTACATTTAGCCTTTAGGTTCATAAGACTTTAAAGGTTATTTCATGTTTAACAGATCAAATGTAATATTTCTTCACTATATTGTTGTCAGTTATATATTATACCATCGTTGGCACTGATTTTAAACTGATTTAAAATTGTTAATATTTTATAGATATTAGCTTAACAAACAAATCCAACATCTCTGTATGATATTCATGACAAGTTATAGAAATAATTATTAATCTATTGTTTGTTTGTAACCATAATTAAATCAGTCCTGCAGATTAAAACTAATCTCATTGTCAGACTTCAGTTCATGTATTTTAACTCTAATGCTAATCAGGCTTATTTTCTATTGGTGCGTGCAGAGACTCCGCCCCCACGCTCTTCTGATTGGCTGTGACCTGTGATGGTTTCTGTGATGCCGTACCCTGGATCTCTCCTCTAGTTTGGTCATCATGACGATGTTGGCGCTCCGCTGCTCCCAGATCATCCTCCAGAAGTCTCCGGTCTCGGGCAGCGCTCCTTG